>NC_048559.1:9314074-9442922 GCF_902806685.2 Maniola hyperantus | reverse complement strand
AACAAAACAAATATACGAAGAGGAAGCAAAGCACGCACAAACCACCAGCTGGAAGCAGTTCTGCACCAAACAGGATCGGGAGAGTCTGTGGGACGGAGTGTATAGAGTTATAAGATCTACACAAAGGAGAACGGACGACAAGCCCATGGTTAAAGACGGAGTCGCACTCAGTCCCGCAGACTCTGCCGAATACATAACATCGACCTTCTTCCCCGATGACAACGTCCTGGAAGACACCCCGAAACACACCGAAATCAGAGGGCGCACATCCATCCAAAACGACGGGGGCATAGACGATCCTTACTTTACCGAAACTGAACTACAGCACGCAGTAAATAGCTTCAACCCAAAAAAGGCTCCGGGTTCGGACGGGCTCACGGCAGATATCTGCACCGCCGCCATAAACCACGACCCGGGGCTTTTCCTGAGTATAGCGAATAAATGTTTGGAGTTGTCTCTGTTCCCGAGTCTTTGGAAGGTGGCCACGATTGTCGTATTAAGAAAGCCGGGCAAAACAGACTACAACCATCCCAAATCTTACAGACCAATAGGGCTCTTGTCAATCTTCGGCAAAATACTGGAAAAGATGCTTATAAGTAGGCTAAAATATCACATCTTGCCAAAATTAAACACCAGGCAATATGGCTTCGTCCCCCAGCGCAGCACGGAGGACGCTCTCTGTGATCTGGTGAACCATATAAGGGAACAGATAAACAACAAGAACATTGTTACCCTGGTTTCACTAGACATAGAGGGCGCCTTTGACAGCGCCTGGTGGCCGGCCATTAAGGATCAGCTTCATAAAATGAACTGCCCCAAAAACTTAAAACGCCTGATAAACAGTTATTTCGAAAACAGGCAGGTCCAAGTGACCTACGCGGGCAAAACGGTTATAAAACCGACAACAAAGGGCTGCGTGCAGGGTTCGATAGGGGGACCCATCTTTTGGAACCTCCTGTTGAACCCTCTACTCAATGATCTGGACAAAAAAGGGGTATACTGCCAGGCCTTCGCGGACGACGTCGTTCTTGTGTTTTCCGGGAAGGACTCGCAGTGCATCCAAAATAAGGCAAACGAAACCTTGGACCTTATAAACGCTTGGGGTGCAGAAAACAAATTAAAATTTGCAGCGCAAAAAACCCATGCCATGATCCTGACGAAGAAACTTAAATACCAAACACCAAATTTAAAGATGAACGGCACAGAAATCTTACTCACTAAAGAAATCAAAATACTAGGCCTAACAATAGACGAGAAACTAACCTTTAATAAACACGTAGCAAACACTGCAGTCAAAGCTTTAAATATTTACAAACAATTGGCCCGAACGGCCAGGACTACGTGGGGATTAAACCCGGAAGTCATAAGAACGATTTACGTGGCCGTCATCGAGCCAATTGTTATGTATGCTGCTAGCGTTTGGGCCAAAGCTGCCGAGAAGATAACTGTCCAAAAGCAACTTAACACAATACAACGAGGCTTCGCTCAAAAGATTTGCAAGTCCTATAGGACGGTATCACTGCACGCGGCGCTAGTTCTGGCCGGACTGATTCCTTTGGACTTGCGAATCTCTGAGCACGCTCAACTGTACGAAGCGAAGCGCGGTCGTCCCCTTCGATGCCTACCTGAAGACAGGAAATTAGAGGAAAGAATCAGCTTCCTGGAGGCCGAGCATCCAGCGGAAACCATTGCCGTCGATTATTCCAACCTTGAAGATCTTCAACCTGAAACCGTCGAGGCACACAACCTGCAAGGCACTCTCATTTTTACCGACGGGAGTAAGATTGAGGACAAAGTCGGAGCGGCCATTTCAATATGGAAAGATGGAAAGGAGACGGCTTCCATGAAGCTGAGACTCGAGCCTTACTGTACCGTGTTTCAAGCGGAGTTATTTGCTCTCCGAAGGGCAATTGAAAAATTCTCCAAGGGGAAGGACGATGAGGTGTGCATTCTCAGCGACTCCAGGTCGTCACTGGACTTGCTGAGAAACCACAGGTCATTTCACCCCTTGGCCTTTGCAATAAGGAAGCAAATAGCAAACCTCCGCCAACAAGGCAAGGAAATACGACTGTATTGGATAAAAGCTCACGTGGGCATCGAGGGCAACGAACGCGCTGACGAGCTGGCCAAACAGGCAGCTCTCCACAAAAAAAGCAAAGCGGATTACGACGCCTGCCCCGTTTCGTATGTAAAACGACAAATCAGACAAGCTACCCTCGACGTCTGGCAGAAGAGATATAGTGAAGGCGACACCGCCAACACAACAAAAGCTTTTCTGCCAGACGTCAGGAACGCCTACAAAATCATACGGACTATAAAACTGGACTCGACCACAACGCAAGTTCTATCGGGACACGGTGGATTCGCATACTACTTGCACAAATTCAAGTGCAAGGCGAGTCCATCGTGCCAGTGCGATCCAGAGGTGAATGAAGATATACTTCATTTGCTGCTGGATTGCCCGAGATTCGCAAAAATACGCTTTGAAACCGAAATACTTTTAGATGACAATATTACACTAGGAACAATAAATAAATTTTTGGAGAATAAAGACAAAAGAGATATCGCACGCTTAATCATAAAGAGAAATAACTCAAAAATAAGTTATTTAAAGATTTAATCATAAAACGTAATAACATATCGCTAAGAATATTTACGCTCCAACCGCCGCTCGATTTGAATGAATACGAACGAAATAAAGGACTGTCGCTCTCTTTCTGACTAACGCGCCCGAACAGGTTGGTACCAGTAAACGGCTGTATTCAGTAATGTGCCAACAGTGATGCAAGCAAGGTGATCGCAAAATCATTCAAAGGGCGAAACATTACGGCATAAATCTTTATATTAATAACAGGTAAGTCTTATTTCTTGTTTTAATTTATTCATAAAGTGAATAACTAATTCTTATTTCACTTTATTATAAAAAGTATGTCACTACTTTGTGATATCATTTTGACTTATTGCAATTTAGTTTAAATTTTATTAACGCGTCGTCCAAATTTATATTAGTTATTTCGTTTTCATTTTAAAACAATAAATATAATTTTGGCACAAAATGACTTATTTCGGTTTAGTTTTAAATTATCGTTCAAATTTAATATTAAAACATGCTTATTGCTGTTTATGATTAATTATCGTCAAAAGTTATTTGGGACATTTAAAATTATTTCCTTTCCATTTGAATAGAATATTTTAATTGTTACTTACTCTAAGCATCGTCTGAATAGCCGTTTAGTGAATTAACATTACAATTAGGCCAGTCTTATTATTATTTTATCCTACCCTAATCCTTACATAAGATATTTTGTCAGATACTAACCTAAACCAAAGAATATATATTACTAGATGATGCCCGCGACTTCGTCCGCGTGGAATTAAGTTTTTTGAAAACCTGTGGGAACTCTTCAATTTTCCGGGATAAGAAAGTAGCCTATGTCCTTCCTCGGGATATAAGCTAATTCTGTACCAAATTTCATCAAAATCGGTTGAACGCTTGGGCCGTGAAAAGCTAGGAGACAGATAGACAGACAGACACACACTTTCGCATATATAATATTAGTATGGAGTATTTAGTTTTATAATTATTTTTGACGTTTAAAACCGTGACTCGATCCGTTATCTTCCGAGTTGCAGACGCGCCTTAATTTAATTACTGTTAATATATTTAAAATTTAAAAAATGTATTGTTATTTTTTTGTAGCATGGCGTCTTGGAGAGCAAGTCGTATTCTCAAATTGGTATCACCTAATGCAACATCTCGTACTCAAGACAATGTAAATCATCTAGTGGTTAAAATCGACAATACTAGTGTAGAAGATCAACACAGTATAGCTAAAGAAAATACAGAAAATGTCTCTGCAAATAAAAATATTGACGTAAGTAGCTGTGACGAGATCTTATCAGATTGTGATAGAGATGATCAATTTGCCAACGAAATTGATGCTCGATTTATTAGTTCCCGTAAAACAGAATATAATAGTAGTCTTGCTACACACACATCAATAATAAGAACATTGCAAAAAAACCTGGTGCCAGATTATGACAGTGACGATTCATCCATAACTGATAATAGTAACTTAGAAAACGTTGAAACTTGTACTGAAATTGATCAAAGCATTCAAAAAGCACTGCTGAAATCTTCTTCTTCAAGCTCGTCTTCATCGAGCTCTTCTTCCGCTAATAGTTCATCTTCGGACTCAGACAGCTCTACGTCTTCTAAACGAACTAATCAGCATTCTGAACAATACGCCGATGGTGTAAGACCACAGAGCGCTTCAACTTCCACTCTGCCTGCCAATATTTCACCAAATTATACTGAAGAAAGTGATAACATAGACTTAAGTGGTGATGACCCTACGTTTAGTTATGAACTGTCTACCAAAAGCAAAAAGAAAAACTATTTTTTTGATGCTGCCACCAAAACAGACTCATCTGACAGTGACAATAGTGTTTCAGATTCTGATAGTAAGAAGCTTAGTAAAAGAGGCCGCAAGCGATCTCTAAACCCTGCAAAGTGGAAACAAAATAAAGTTAAAAAGCTACGGAACACTGGTGAATCATATATATCCACATCGAAATCTCAAAAAGTTATTCCCAGTCGCTGTCTTAAAGTGCCTTGCACAGATAAATGTAGATTAAAATGCACAAATAATATATCAATGGATGAAAGGTATAATATATTCAAAGAATTTTGGGATTTAGGAGACCTGACAAGACAAAGAGTTTTTATAAGCAGTTGTATGGTAGACATAACTCCAAAATATAGGTACATAAATGCTACAAATCCCAGACGCCCAAATAAAGCCTATAATTTTACTGTTAATAATAAGAAAATAAGGGTATGTAAGACATTTTTTAAATCTACTTTGGATGTTACGGACAGAATGATATTCACCATACAGCATAAAGTAAGTGACGGTGGCTTTATACTTGAAGATTTGAGAGGTAAACACCATAGCCACAAAACTCTTCATCCTGAATTGGTTGATGACATACGGAAGCATATTCAATCCATTCCGAAAATAGAGTCACACTATGTGAGAGCTACTTCTACCAGAGAATATATTGACGGCGGCAAAACTATAAAGGATTTATATTCAGATTTTGTTAAACAACAAGAAGAAAATAACAAAGAGACAGGAAATTACATAGCATACTATAAAATATTCACTCTAGAATTTAATTTAAGTTTTTTCCAGCCAAAAAAAGATCAGTGTGACTTATGCGAATCATTTAAAAACAGTACCGATGAAAAAAAGAGAGAACTGGAAGATAAATATAATAAACATATAGAAGAAAAGTCATTGAGTAGAATAGAAAAACAAGAAGATCGTAAAAAAGTTACCAAAGATAATATAGTCGCAATTTATGATTTAGAAGCAGTGCTCCAATGTCCAAGAGGTGATACCTCGGCATTTTATTATAAATCAAAACTTAACAGTTATAATTTAACAATAACGGAATTGACACAAACGGAGTCAAAAACGGCATATGATAAAGTACATTGTTATTTTTGGACAGAATCAGAAGCTAAACGTGGGGCAATAGAAATAGGAACTTGTGTATGGCAGTATCTTGAAGGGATATGTGAAGGAAATATGGAAGAGAAAAACGTTATATTTTATTCGGATAACTGTTGCGGACAGAATAAAAATAAATATATTGCAACATTGTATTTATTTGCTGTGAACACGTTGAATATAAGAAGTATAATGCACAAGTTTTTAATCACAGGGCATACTCAAAATGAAGCGGATAGCGTACATAGTTTAATAGAGAAAGAGATAAAAAAAAATCTTAAATCAGGGCCCATTTACAGCCCTGATCAGTACATAGCTTTAATTAAAAATGCTAAGAAAAGTAAACCAGCTATAAATGTACACGAACTAACCTTTTATTCCTTCGTTGATACTAAACTATTGCAAGAAGAATGGGGATACAATTATAACACAAATATGGACGGACAAACAGTTAATTGGAATAATATAAAAGTATTGATGATGAAAAAAGAGAAACCATTAAGTATTTTTTACAAAACTTCCTACAAAGATGATTGTTTCCAAGAAATAGATGTAAGAAATAAAAGGAAGAAGATGAAGCTCATAACAGAAATTACACTAAAAAAGGCTTACACGGAAAGGCAAGATATAAGTCTTAATAAAAAGAAGGATTTAAGAGATCTCGTCAATAAAGGACTTATTCCTCCTTTTTACGCAAATTTTTATAATTCGATCATTAACTAGAGTTACTTCATTGATCTCATAATAATATAAATATTATACTACTTTCGTCCTTTCAAATAAAAGAGTATTTTTAATTATGCGTTTCATTACTACAACATAATATTTTATTGATATTTTCCCGTCATGTTGTAAGACAAAGAAATATTTAGAATTCTCGTAAGAAACTTATAACATTTATTAATTAAAAATTGAAATAAAGCTTACTTAAGTTAAATAGCTTAACAACTTTTTATTAATAAAGAGATATATTATATTTTATGACTAGTAATATTTAAAATATGCACGTAGATTTTAATCATAAAGTGAAATAACTAGGAAGTTTTTTTTCAATGCATCATCTAATAGTCAATAGTAAATAAAATATATTTTTATATAGCACTAAACAAAAACCAATAAACCCAGCTTTCCTTTAAATCAGTTTATTTCCTTATAACACGTCTAAATTAATTTTAATACGTAAACAAAGGTCAACCCAGAATAGTTCTAAACTTTAAACTGTCATATCAAAAAAATATCAATTTTGATTTATTTCTTTTTTTGATTAAGCGTGCGATATATTTTTAAAATTTTGTAAATACATAGCAGAAAAAATAATAAGACAAAACAAATAATCAAGTTATTTATATATGTGCTATAAAACATATAGCACATATATAAAATAAAAATACAAATAATAGAATAAGAAATAGAATATATACAAATGAAAAATAAAAACATGATTCATGCATCTAAACATTGAAAAAACAAAAAAAAAAAAAAAAAAAAAAAAAAAAAAAAAACAAAAAAAAAAAAAAAAAAAAAAAAACAAAAACAAAAAAAAAAAAAAAAAAATAATAATAGTAATAATTATAATATGTATGCATGTATGATTTAGTATTAAGGAAAATAGCTGTGTAGAAGTAATTAAATAACAAAATAAACTAATCTAAAAAAGGTCGCAGACCACGCGTCTGCGGAGTTGTTAATTCATTAAAAAAAAAAAAAAAAAAAAAAAAAACATAACCTAACATAACCTAACCTAACCTAACCTAACCCACGGTCTGCCGCCCCCCGCAGTCGGTAGCGCACGCGTACAAGGTGTTTTTGTGTCGCTCCGGGCAATTTTAAAGTTTTAAAAATTCGAAAAAGTGGGTTTTTCGCAACCGAATAACAAGTGCGATACGTTAAAAGTTGCGTCTCGGTGAGTGCTACAAAGTGGCGAAAAGTGATTGAAAATTGGTGCAAAATCGGAAGTGCAGCGATCGAAAAACCGCAAAGTTTGAAAAATTTCAAACTTTGACGGCGAACGCTGCCTAAATAAGATCGACGACCTATCACTTTCACTACGCCGTTCGACGCGCCTCACCGAGCTCTACAAGGGGACACCTCACTTGGATTTTTTCCGCGCATGCGCGCGGAGAAAACACGGAAAAACTGAAAACCACGTGGCCACGTGTTTGTACTTCCCGACATCAGAGGGCGCTGCTGCCTGCCTCTATCAACGGAGTACAACGTGAGCTGCTCGGCGACACATCGAGCGTCTACTAAAGTTAAGTGGTTGCAGAGTTATTGCACTCTAAAGTTTTACAAAAATTTCAAAATTAATTTCACTAAAATCTAGATCGACACCCCCCCCTTTATTTTTGGTTAAATTGTAAAGATCAATTAACTTTATTTGTATTCTAAATTTCAAAATTTTTTGCTCAGTAATTTTTAAGTTACGATTTTTTTGAAATTTAGGGGTTGACACGTGGTTGTTGAAATAAGGGTGCAACAGCTCTGCAACTAATCGGTAAAAATAGTATTTAGATAGGTTAGGCCCTGTAAATTATCGCTAGTTTCAAAAATTTTTTATAAGTAATTTTAATTGTGAATTTAGTTAAAAACTTAAGGTTTTTCAACCCCTAAAAATCGGGGGTTGCTCATACAACTACCCCATTAACGAAATTGAATAGGTCTTTATAAGACCTATCAAACAAGCCCAAACACGGGCAGTTTAGGTTGAAAACTGCCGAAATTGGGCCTTCTGTCCAAAGTGGCGGCCATATTGGCGGCCATCTTGGAAAACTTCAAAAGGGCATAACTTCGGTCTGAGACGACGCTAAGGGCTGCGGTTTCCTTTGGGCACCCTATCGTGGCGAGCTCAACAACTTGTACCGGCTTGGGACCCTGGATAGAGTCGACCCCCTAACCTGGTTTTTTAGTCCGGTTAACACATAGCCTGTAAAAAGACGACCACGGCGAGCCGTCGCACGCATATATCCGCCCGGTAGTTCCCGAGATATTAATTTTCAAAGTTCAGTCTAGACATAGGCAACAGTTTGGTCGGCCATCTTGAAAAAACTTAAAGTTGGATATCTCGGGAACTATTGGTCGTAGCGCGTAGCGGTTTTCTTTGTTGACTAGCCCTCCTCAAGGGCTATCTACTGACACCAGAAGGGCGACTCTACCCAGGGTCAAAGTGGAGTTGAGCTCTACAAAATCGCGGAGACTGTTTGTAATTAGGATTAGGTTGACGAAATCGTGGTGAGCTCTACCGCAGGTGCCGGTTCTGGACTCTAGGTAGAGTCTGTACCTAAACCCTAGAGCCGGTATCGGTGAACACATAGCTTGTAACGAGACAAGCACGGAGAGCCGTCGCACACATCTCTGCGACCGGCGGTTCCCGAGATATTGAATTTAGAAGATCCAGGCAACAATTAAGTCCGCCATCTTTAAAAATTTTAAAAGTTGGATATCCCGGCAACCGTTGGTCGTAGAGAACTGCGGTTTTCACGGCTGACCAGCCCACGACGAGGGCTATCGATCGGTACTGGACGGGCGGCTCTAGCTAGAGTCAAGGTAGAGTCAATCTCTACCAAGCAGCGAAAGTAGTTTTTTGACTAAGCAGATTTTGACTGCTAGTTAGTCAGTAGTAGGCTTTTGACAGTTGGAGGTCCCTTACACCTCCAACTTTTTCAAACTTGTTTAAAGTAGTTTTAAGTAAAATTGGACAAAACTCCCGTTGTATTGTAATAGCAACTTGACTTGGGCAGCTTTTTACACCGCTCAAACTAGTTTTAAATCTACACTCAGTTTAAGTTTATTGACTTGAGCAGCTTTTTACACTGCTCAAATTAGTTTCTGATACTTTTGTCTAGCATATTATCGACTTGAGCAGCTTTTACACTGCCCAACCTAGTCTTAAATTGTATAACTAGTTTTAGTATTTCATTGACTTGGGCGGCTTTTACACCACCCAATAGTATAGGTATAAATTGACGAAGGTAGGCCCTTTACACCTCCATAAATTAACCGAGATTACAGGCCCTTTACACCTAACATTTCGTTGACAAGGCTAGGTTAAACTTGATTTTCTTTGTTCCCTGACGTATACTCATCCCAACATAAAATGCTGGGTCTCCGGACACCCGTAAAAACGCCAAGGCAGAGCCTAGACGCTGCAAAGGCGCCTCTTCACACAAGTAAGGAACTGGTCGAGCCCGGCCAGACACCGGAAGTGGGTGCAGTGGTAAGCGACCCCAGCCTGCCTCCCTCAAAGGACGATCCAACGAACTCCTCTCAGCCAAGCACGCAGGACAAAACACCGCAAGGTGAAGGGCCAGCGCCTCGGAGGATCGGCGCACCTCTGGACCAGACATTCCAAAAGCTCGGTTCCCCCGAGCCAGAAACAACAAAGCTAAAGGGAAGGGCTGCGGAGGCAAAAGCGTGTCTTATGAAAGCAAAACTCCAGCTAAATAATTCCCGCAACCTAAAGGCGGAAATAAAGACCGAGGTGATCTGGGCAATTGAAAAGTTGTACCGCCTGGTGAAAGAATCTGAGGCGGCTGGACTCCGACTCACCCAAACGACCGGAAACGACCACAATAAACCCAAGGAGCTACCAAAAGTGACACAACAGAGTGCAAGTGCGAAAATCGCAGCGAACACGAAGGGTGACGCAGCCGAGCTGACTCGGGCGCTGGAAGAGCACAAAAAACTCGTCCAGGAGAACACAGCACAAATGAAGCTGTTAAAGGTTCACCTGGACAAGAACGCCTCTGTCGCCCGTGCAGCTCCTCTGCCCCACGCAAATGACGCTCTGGTCGTGGAGGTCAGATCCGAACTGCAACAGCAGAAGGAGGTGGCGTCCACGACCAGGGACGACCTGGGAGCCCTAAAAGACCAAGTGTCGCACCTCAGCAAAAACATCCAAGAGAGGATAGCCGTCACATACGCAAATGTGGCAGCCGGCGCCCCAAGGAAACGCGGTCTGGAGCTGCCTCAATCTTTCCACTCGATGGTGGTGTCTTCGGTCGACGCTCACGACAAAAGCGAAGACATAATTGACAAAATAAGAACTGCCGTGAACGCGAAGACATCCGGCGTGCGAGTGGACAGGTTGAGAAAAGCCAAAGATCAAAAGGTAGTGCTGGGCTGCCAGTCGCGAGAAGAGCTCGCTAGAGTAGTAGAGAAATTGAAGACTGGCAGCCCAACACTCCTGACGCAGGAGGTGGAAAATAGGGATCCGCTTGTAGTCCTGCTAAACGTCCTTAGCATCAATACCGACGAGGACATATTGGGTGCCCTAAAGCGGCAAAACGGGAACGTGCTGGGGACGATACCGGACGATGAATATAGGGCAAGCGTGAGGTACCGAAGAAGAGCCAGGAATCCGCTCGAGAATCATGTGGTTTTGCAGGTGTCGCCGCAAGTATGGCAGCAAGTCACAGCCGTGGGAAAGGTCCACATAGATCTGCAGCGGGTGGTGGCTAAAGATCAGTCCCCACTGGTTACCTGCTCCAGGTGTCTGGGCTACGGGCACGGTCGTAGGACCTGCGAGGCGTCCGTAGACACCTGCAGCCACTGCACGGGTCCGCACCTGCGTAGTGAGTGCCCGGCGTGGAAGGCTGGAGATCGACCCACGTGTTGCAACTGCCAGAGCAGCCGACTAGATCGGACAGATCACAATAGTTTTGACAATAGCTGTCCGATAAGGAAGAAATGGGACGCTCTGGCAAGGGCGAAGGTGGCCTATTGCTAAGGGCGCACCCGGGGACGCCATGGCACTCCATTTCTTCCAGGTAAATTTACAACGTAAAAAACTAGCACTAAACGAGCTGCTGCTCGAGTCGGAGAAATACGGAGCTCAGGTGGCGCTGGTGCAGGAACCGTATGTCGGAAGAGAGGGCAGGGTTTCGGGTCGGACGGGGACCAGGGTCTTCCAAAGCGCTGACAACGGGGAGGGTACGGTGAAGGCCGCAATAATTGTTTTTAATGTGGACCACAACGGCATCTCTTTTAAATTACATCTAAAACGGGTCAGATATAACTACATCAAGCACACAACACGAACATATAATACACGGAAAGCCAATTGGAGCCAGTTTCATGAGAAACCGGGCCAAATTTTGCAAACCAAAAACATTACAGTCACACACATTCAAAACACCACTACAGCTACACAACTAGATCATAGCATACACGAACGTATGCAGTCACTGACCGAAGCGAGCGAACATGCAATTCCCAAAATTGGGAGAAAATATACACTTACGCTGCCGTGGTGGTCAGAGGAGTTGGCGAAGTTGAAGCGTGAGGTGGCCACCGGAAAGAGGAGGATCCGGCGTGCGGCATCGATCCGACGTTCAAAGGTAGTCGAAGAATACCTGGAGGCCAAGACAAAACATGAGACCGAGGAACAGACACTCCGGAAAGACGCTTTGATACAAAGCAAACGTATAAGTTTATTCTGCATCAAAGCTGAAAGGTCAACGAAAGGAACAGAGCCAAATAAAAAGGCCCAATGTTGTTTAGTATTGTTGAATACGCAAATTAACATGGACGAAAATCAAATGGCTCTGTTCCTTTCGATATGGAAAAAACTCGATGTCATATAAAATGTATATATATAATAAGACAGAAATTGTAAACAAGATTGTATTAAAGATTAAAATAAAATAATAGAATAAAAATAATAAAAACCCCTTTAAAAAATAGTCTAGCATAGGAGGGGAACCCACCCGTCGTACGAAAGAGGATGTATGAAAGAAAGAATTGGTATGAAGAATGAAAGTGCGAGAAGTAAAAAAGCGAGAACTGGCATGGAAGATTCAAAATTTAGCAAACAATGTCTCTAATCACGATAGAGGAACCTAGCCTTATTAATAAAAAAAAAAAAAAAAAAAAAAAAAAAAAAAAAAAAAAAAAAAAAAAAAAAAAAAAAAAAAAAAAACCTAACCTAACCTAACCTAACCTAACATAACATAACCTAACGGTTAGCAGTTGTTCTTTAAGTTTACAAAGTTATAAATGCCGCCTTGCTTGGTGTACTTTGTTTGCACTTTGCAGTTTCTGGCTACACCTTAACTTGGTCGCTTATATCTCATGAGGTACTTATCTTATGTTGGTCTGGAGTACTTAATTAGTTATGTGATATGATGTGCTACTTTTTTAGAAATTTTCAAACTTCCCAACGCAAGGATTCCGTAGATATAAGGGCTGTAACTTAAGTGTATGAAATACTAAATAGGTACTAAATTGATAACCATATTTTATTGCGCCAACCAATTTCTTCTTGAGTCTTTGATGACTCACTGCTGCTGATGTAGGTCTGTGTTGAGGCTCGGGATAGGTATTAAATACTAAGGTACTACTATAAGTGCCATCAGCACAGATGTCCGTGTGTAGATGCGTGGATGACAATTTAAAGATTTTTCTTGCAGTTGTAAAAAATGATTTATTGAGCGCAGACCGTTGGTTAGTTTTTAACAAGAAGAGAACAAAGGAATGTATGAAAACGTCAATTGATACAAAAAATATATAGAAAATTGCGGGTGGTTATAAAAATATTATGTTGCATGAACTGACATTTGGAAAAGATAATAAATGTGTGATTTTAAATTATTAATGTTTGAATCCAAAATATTAAACATGAGTTATAAAAGTGACTAATTTATATATATACAACAACAAAAATACTATAAAGAAACAATTAAATAATTAAGTGAACGACAAAATTATGAGTCGACGAATTGGTACGCATTTGCTGCGAAGATGTTGTAGGCGCTTCAACATCATCCCCTCCGTGGAAAGCGCAGCTTTCAACTTTCTGGATCATCACAGGTAAGTAGTGGACAAAGTTTTACAAATGGTCTTCTGAAGGTGCCCTTGGATGTAGTTACTTCAGCGACGCGTGATACTCCATCTGAGCCAGGAAATAATCGTGAAACTCTTCCAAGCTTCCAGCATAGTGGTGGTAAGTTGTCCTCTATTAGAAGTACTAGATCTCCTTCTTTTAATTTTGCTGAATTCGTTTGCCATTTAGATCGCTGCTGAAGTTCTGCGATGTATTCCTTTTGCCATCGCTGCCAAAAGTGCTGGCGAATTTGTTCGAGTCTTTCATAACGTCGAAGGCGATTTGGATTGTAATGTTGTAGCGGAGGTGACGGTACCGAAGTAAGTGGCCGTCCTATCAAAAAGTGCCCCGGAGTTAGGGAGAGGTAGTCGGTAGGATTGGATGTCAAGGGACATAAAGGTCTACTATTCAAATAGCTTCAACCTGAGTGAATAATGTTCCTAATTCCTCAAAATTTAGATGGGTGTTACCCATGACTCGACGGATGTGGTATTTAGCGGATTTGACACCAGCCTCAAAAATGCCACCAAAGTGAGGACTATACGTGGGTGAGAATATGAATTTGATGTTTTCGTCAGTTGCAGAGTCAATGATAGTTTGTTCATTAGCCTTTAAAAAGATGCCTATTTCCTTGGCTGCCGAGACAAAGTTTTTCCCGTTGTCGCAAAAGATTTCCGCAGGTTTTCCGCGTCTTGACGTAAATCTGCGTAGCGCTTGTAAAAACCCTTCTTTGGTTAGGTCACTGACAGCTTCTAAATGTAAACATTTGAATCTTAGACATACAAATAAACACAAATATGCTTTAATGACTCTGGACCCACGACCCTTCTTATTAGAGATATAGAATGGTCCAGCAAAGTCTATTCCCACAGTCTTAAATGGAAAATCTGGTGTAATTCTTTGGATGGGTAAGTTACCCATTATGGGATAGATTGCCTTCCCTTGATGGCGCTTGCATGTTACGCAATTGTGAAATGTATTCCTAGCAAGGCGTCTACCATTAATTGGCCATAATGATTCGCGGATTGACGCGAGCAGTAGCTGTGGTCCAGCATGCATATGACGAAGGTGATATTGTTCAAAAATTAATTTAGTGAAATGATGACTTGAGTGTAGCAAAATCGGATGTTTTTTGTCGAAATCGTAATTAGAATTGTCAATTCTGCCACCAACTCGTATTAATTTAGCATCACTATCAAAGAAAGGAGTTAATGATATGATGTGAGATTTATTGCTAATTGGCTTTCCACTTTCTAATGGTTTAAACTCCTTTGGAAAGGATTGCCTCTGAGCTATGGCACAAAGATTTGAAAATGCATCGTTTAATTCCTCTAAGGATAAACTGCCTGTAAGTTTGTTTGTTTTGTGTCGTAGATTATGAACAAATCGTTTTATGTATGCAAAAGTTCTTTGTAATTTTGATAGTTTAGAGTAGCGTTCAAATTCTATATAGAGTCAAGAATGTCTACTACCGCAGCTGAAAGGCCTTTAGTTTCTGGTAGGTTTTCTTCAACGCGGTGTGATGAAAGAACAGGCCATTCTGATTCCGGTTTTTGTAAGAACTCAGGACCATGCCAACCACATCTGCTTAGATACTATATCTTTAGGAGTAACGCCCCTAGAAATATAGTCTGCAGGATTAAGTGCAGTGGGCACGTAGCGCCATGAAGATATATCTGTTGTTTCGGATATCTCCACGACCCTATTCGCTACAAAGGTTTTTAATTTTCGACAGTTTGTATGAAGCCATCCAAGAACAACTGTGGAGTCACACCAATGCACCTGACGCGAAACCGAACATCTAAGAGATTCGACGACGGTCTTGGATAATTTAGCCGCCAGGAGAGCTCCACTGAGTTCTAAACGAGGTATAGTCGTAGGTTTCATTGGAGATACCTTAGATTTGGAGCATAATAATTTTACGCTGATACCTTCATCGTTGATAGATCGTATATAGATGCAAGCTCCGTACGCACCTTGTGAAGCATCGCTAAATGAATGAAGCTCTATTATTGTATGATTGTTACAAAGTACGTTTCGAGGAACTTCAAAATTTGCAAGACTTGGTAATGTATTAGAAAATTCATCCCAAGTGTTTTGTATGTCTCTGGGAACGGGATCATCCCAATCAATTTTTTGTAGCCACAGAGATTGCAATAGCATTTTAGGTAAAATGACACATGGACTTATCAGACCCAATGGATCAAAAATTTTAAATGTGAACGACAAGATTAAACGTTTGGTCACCTTTGATGATTTGTCAGGGATCTGAAATGATATCTGGAGTTTGTCATTCCCCGGAGTCCACCCAAGTCCTAAAGTGGAAGTGGAAGAACTAATGCTTAGTTTTTCTTCTGGATTTATGGCATTCAAAATTGATTTCGAATTGGATCGATATTTCCGAAGGTTGAAGCATCCAGATTTAAGAGTATTGGATACCGAATTTTGAATGTGTATTAGCTCGTCTTCGGTGTTAGCTCCGGTAATAAGATCATCGACATAGAAATCATTTTTAATTATTGTTACGATTGATTTGTCTGTACACTCGTGCCCTAATTGCCAAAGACAACGTGTACTTAAGAAGCTTGAACTTGCTAGACCGTATGTCACGGTTTTTAGACGCAGTATTTTAATTGGTTCGGATTCTTGCTCTCGCCATAAAATCAACTGGAGATTTTGATTGTCATCATGTAACGCAATTTGCCGATACATTTTTTCGATGTCAGCTGTTAGTAAAAATTTATATTGTCTGGCTCGAATTAGAATTGCAAAGAGTGAATCCTGGATATTTGGCCCCACCATTAGGATATCATTGAGCGCGTAGCCTGAAGGGGTGGGGGCAGATCCGTCATAAACGACCCTAATTTTCGTAGACTCGCTTGTCTCTTTGAATACAGCATGATGACACAAAAAATAGGATAGTTCAGGTGGTTTAGTTATAGGAAGAACTTCTAAGTGACCAAGTTCAGCATATTCGCGTATAAATTCGACGTATTGTTCTTTAATCTGCGGATTTCTCCTGAAACGCTTTTCCAAATTTAAAAATCGCTGCTTAGCCATCGTATAGGAATCACCTAAACAATCGGGTGTGTCAATGAGTGGAAGTTGAACACAAAACCTTCCACTAGACAATCGAGTGGTATTGGATACAAAATGTTGTTCACACGCCTTTTCTGTTTTAGTAAGGCATGTTTTGTTTGGAATCTCTTCGATGTTCCAGAATTTTGGTAATAAGTCATGTATGCTTTCAGTTTCTTCATTTTGTTTAAGTATTGACTTATTACATTGAATCTCATTAGATATATTGACATTTGTATAAATAGGACCGGCAATTATCCAGCCAAACTTTGTGTTTCGTAATTTTGGAAAACTTGGACCTAATGTGAGTGTATCATTGCCTAGAACATCCCAGAAGAGGTCTGCACCAATGAGGACATCGATGGACGAAGGAATGTCGAAATTAGGATCTGCAAGTTTCAAATTATTTGGTATATTAAAACCTTGTAAATTTATAGGAGCAGCAGGAATCGAACCTGTCAACTCTTTGAGTATATAGCAAGTCAAAGCAACGTTATATTCTTTGTGTATGGAACTGATGTGTGCAATGCAACTCTCAGTGATGAAATTTGAAGAGTTGTTGCCGATACCGATAACGTTAATTTTATTAATAGGCTGTGACTCGAGACCTAGAATGTCTTTCAAACGATTGGTTAGAAAAGATGATTGACTTCCGCAATCCAGTAAAGCTCGGACCTTTAATGATTTGTTTATTTTAGGATTGCTAACTTCGACTATGGCTGTAGATAATATGACTTGATTCGCTGGTTGTCTAGAAAAATTGACTATTGTTTCGGTAGTGTTTGTAGAATCGTTGTTGTTGGAGTTAGAATGCGCTGTTTGTTCACACAAAAAACTATTGTGAAATTTCTTGCACTTGCGACAAGGACCAAGCCTGCAGTTGCGTTGATTGTGGCCTAACCTGAGGCAATTCGCGCATAGCTTCAGCCGCTGTACGTCAGCTTTTCTTTCCTCTATACTCTTGGCCTTGAAATTAGCGCAGTCATATATTCTATGCTCACCATTGCATATGACACAACGTTTAGTATTGTTATTTGGAGTCAATGAGGTAAAAGATTTTGTTTGAATGCTAGTGCTAGTATGCTGACCTGTAGCAGGACGTGAAGGGGTGTGTGACGTCTTAGATCTCTCCAACCTATTGCGATTTAGTGTTTCTAAAATGTCTGCGCGATCTGTTAAAAATTTATTAAATTGATTAAGTGTGGGTGGGTGGTTATTATCTTTTCCAAATGTCAGTTCACGCAACATAATATTTTTATAACCACCTGCAATTTTCTATATATTTTTTTGTATCAATTGACGTTTTCATAAATTCCTTTGTTCTCTTCTTGTTAAAAACTAACCAACGGTCTGCGCTCAATAAATCATTTACAACTGCAAGAAAAATCCTTTAAATTGTCATCCACGCATCTACAAGTTTTGGCGACCGTGACAGGACGTGAAGGGGTGTGTGACGTCTTAGATCTCTCCAACCTATTGCGATTTAGTGTTTCTAAAATGTCTGCGCGATCTGTTAAAAATTTATTAAATTGATTAAGTGTGGGTATGTCATCCAAAGAATTACGCATCTCTTCCCATTTACTTAATGTACGTGGGTCTAATTTTGAGCAAATCATATGAATTATTATTAAGTCCCAATGTTCAGTAGCTTGACCCAAACTGGACAATGCACGTAAATTCTTAGTAACTGTGTCCACCACAAAGCGCAATGAACGATCAGTCTCACGTGTCATAGTTTCGATTTTGAAAAGAGCATTTAAATGATGATTAATAAGTTGTCGCTTGTTGTCGTACCTATCGCACAATAAGCGCCACGCGTCATTATAGTTAGAAGCAGAAACCTCAAGATTCGCGATAACACGAGCGGCGTCACCTTCTAAGTACGATACCAAATAATGAAATTTATGAATAGGCTTGATGCGCTCGTTGTTGTGTATAAGCGATAAAAATGTGTCGCGGAATTCGAGCCACCGAAAATAGGCACCATCGAATTTATTAATTTGCAATTGCGGTAACTTAAACTCAGCTTCATAGTGTTCGTGATGGCACTGAGACAAGGACGAGTGACTACGATCGTGACTGTCTTTAGGACTATTTGAGTCGTTGATAATTGTTTGAGCAATAGCAATACATGTCGCACAGTCCTGCTCAATAGCATCTCGTTCATTAATCTCAAAAGCTATGTTTTCTGAATTTAAAACATCAATTGAATCTTGCAACTGCTCGTATTGAACCGAAAGTAAACGAAATTTCTCTAATTTAATTGTTAATTCAGATATTTGAATTGCCGTTAAAACTTCTTTTTTTGAAAAATTATCTACATAGTTTTTAAACTTTGTGATACGACCCTTAATGGACGTTCTTTTTGTGAGTAGGCTCTTTAAATCGCCTTTGTCGTTAGACATTTTGTATATTTGTTACTCGAATTATTTAAATAAAGCAAAACTAATAAATACTAATAAATAGAATAATAAAAAATTCTCACGCTCCTCGTATAGTGTCTTTGGTGTCACCTGTGACCCGGCAAGCGCAACAAAGCTCTGTTGAACGCGCTGTGTAGCCCGCGCCCGCCACGCCACGTCGCGTCGTGAGTAGGTATACCAGCCAAGCTGAAATAGTCGGCACACTGACCTTAAGTACGTATTTCAGTACAATAGCAAAAGAGTTAACTATATTATATTAATTATACTAATCCTGGCTAGTTGCGTTAGATATACTAAAACTACAATGATAAAACTAACCAAATATATTTTACACTTTCACTCGTTAGGTAGTGATAAATAGGTATATCGAGTTTGATTTTACAATATCTTCGTTGTTTAGAACACGAAAAAGCCTCCGGCGCGAAAAAAAATAACAAAATAAAGTATGATGCAATCGTTATGATAATGACGTAATCTGATTTATAACTGTTTTATTTCACTAATAAATGTATTATTTCACTATTATTGCACTGTATTTTAATAGTAGCCCTTATGCAAGAAAGGATTTAAATGAGATTTTATAGGAATGTGTATTTAGGTATGGGATATTGATGGAACAAAAGGGTTATGTGTAGGAAAGTAAGGCACTTATCTGAATAGGCCGGCACAGATGCGAATGCTGATCGGTGCTGACTTCAGCGCTGGTGTCCTCCAATTCCAGAAATACGATCACCTTCCCGGCTTGAGCTGCTCTGACCAGATGATGTTGCAATAAGTAGCTGGATCGTCGAGTAGCCGCCAAGTTGTAATTGCGTAATTTCTTCGTTGTTGTTCGTCGAATCCTTTTGTTTACAGGTTCGTGTTGATAAAAAACGGTCGCCAAAACTTGTAGATGCGTGGATGACAATTTAAAGATTTTTCTTGCAGTTGTAAAAAATGATTTATTGAGCGCAGACCGTTGGTTAGTTTTTAACAAGAAGAGAACAAAGGAATGTATGAAAACGTCAATTGATACAAAAAATATATAGAAAATTGCGGGTGGTTATAAAAATATTATGTTGCATGAACTGACATTTGGAAAAGATAATAAATGTGTGATTTTAAATTATTAATGTTTGAATCCAAAATATTAAACATGAGTTATAAAAGTGACTAATTTATATATATACAACAACAAAAATACTATAAAGAAACAATTAAATAATTAAGTGAACGACAAAATTATGAGTCGACGAATTGGTACGCATTTGCTGCGAAGATGTTGTAGGCGCTTCAACATCATCCCCTCCGTGGAAAGCGCAGCTTTCAACTTTCTGGATCATCACAGGTAAGTAGTGGACAAAGTTTTACAAATGGTCTTCTGAAGGTGCCCTTGGATGTAGTTACTTCAGCGACGCGTGATACTCCATCTGAGCCAGGAAATAATCGTGAAACTCTTCCAAGCTTCCAGCATAGTGGTGGTAAGTTGTCCTCTATTAGAAGTACTAGATCTCCTTCTTTTAATTTTGCTGAATTCGTTTGCCATTTAGATCGCTGCTGAAGTTCTGCGATGTATTCCTTTTGCCATCGCTGCCAAAAGTGCTGGCGAATTTGTTCGAGTCTTTCATAACGTCGAAGGCGATTTGGATTGTAATGTTGTAGCGGAGGTGACGGTACCGAAGTAAGTGGCCGTCCTATCAAAAAGTGCCCCGGAGTTAGGGAGAGGTAGTCGGTAGGATTGGATGTCAAGGGACATAAAGGTCTACTATTCAAAATAGCTTCAACCTGAGTGAATAATGTTCCTAATTCCTCAAAATTTAGATGGGTGTTACCCATGACTCGACGGATGTGGTATTTAGCGGATTTGACACCAGCCTCAAAAATGCCACCAAAGTGAGGACTATACGTGGGTGAGAATATGAATTTGATGTTTTCGTCAGTTGCAGAGTCAATGATAGTTTGTTCATTAGCCTTTAAAAAGATGCCTATTTCCTTGGCTGCCGAGACAAAGTTTTTCCCGTTGTCGCAAAAGATTTCCGCAGGTTTTCCGCGTCTTGACGTAAATCTGCGTAGCGCTTGTAAAAACCCTTCTTTGGTTAGGTCACTGACAGCTTCTAAATGTAAACATTTGAATCTTAGACATACAAATAAACACAAATATGCTTTAATGACTCTGGACCCACGACCCTTCTTATTAGAGATATAGAATGGTCCAGCAAAGTCTATTCCCACAGTCTTAAATGGAAAATCTGGTGTAATTCTTTGGATGGGTAAGTTACCCATTATGGGATAGATTGCCTTCCCTTGATGGCGCTTGCATGTTACGCAATTGTGAAATGTATTCCTAGCAAGGCGTCTACCATTAATTGGCCATAATGATTCGCGGATTGACGCGAGCAGTAGCTGTGGTCCAGCATGCATATGACGAAGGTGATATTGTTCAAAAATTAATTTAGTGAAATGATGACTTGAGTGTAGCAAAATCGGATGTTTTTTGTCGAAATCGTAATTAGAATTGTCAATTCTGCCACCAACTCGTATTAATTTAGCATCACTATCAAAGAAAGGAGTTAATGATATGATGTGAGATTTATTGCTAATTGGCTTTCCACTTTCTAATGGTTTAAACTCCTTTGGAAAGGATTGCCTCTGAGCTATGGCACAAAGATTTGAAAATGCATCGTTTAATTCCTCTAAGGATAAACTGCCTGTAAGTTTGTTTGTTTTGTGTCGTAGATTATGAACAAATCGTTTTATGTATGCAAAAGTTCTTTGTAATTTTGATAGTTTAGAGTAGCGTTCAAATTCTATAATAGAGTCAAGAATGTCTACTACCGCAGCTGAAAGGCCTTTAGTTTCTGGTAGGTTTTCTTCAACGCGGTGTGATGAAAGAACAGGCCATTCTGATTCCGGTTTTTGTAAGAACTCAGGACCATGCCACCACATCTGCTTAGATACTATATCTTTAGGAGTAACGCCCCTAGAAATATAGTCTGCAGGATTAAGTGCAGTGGGCACGTAGCGCCATGAAGATATATCTGTTGTTTCGGATATCTCCACGACCCTATTCGCTACAAAGGTTTTTAATTTTCGACAGTTTGTATGAAGCCATCCAAGAACAACTGTGGAGTCACACCAATGCACCTGACGCGAAACCGAACATCTAAGAGATTCGACGACGGTCTTGGATAATTTAGCCGCCAGGAGAGCTCCACTGAGTTCTAAACGAGGTATAGTCGTAGGTTTCATTGGAGATACCTTAGATTTGGAGCATAATAATTTTACGCTGATACCTTCATCGTTGATAGATCGTATATAGATGCAAGCTCCGTACGCACCTTGTGAAGCATCGCTAAATGAATGAAGCTCTATTATTGTATGATTGTTACAAAGTACGTTTCGAGGAACTTCAAAATTTGCAAGACTTGGTAATGTATTAGAAAATTCATCCCAAGTGTTTTGTATGTCTCTGGGAACGGGATCATCCCAATCAATTTTTTGTAGCCACAGAGATTGCAATAGCATTTTAGGTAAAATGACACATGGACTTATCAGACCCAATGGATCAAAAATTTTAAATGTGAACGACAAGATTAAACGTTTGGTCACCTTTGATGATTTGTCAGGGATCTGAAATGATATCTGGAGTTTGTCATTCCCCGGAGTCCACCCAAGTCCTAAAGTGGAAGTGGAAGAACTAATGCTTAGTTTTTCTTCTGGATTTATGGCATTCAAAATTGATTTCGAATTGGATCGATATTTCCGAAGGTTGAAGCATCCAGATTTAAGAGTATTGGATACCGAATTTTGAATGTGTATTAGCTCGTCTTCGGTGTTAGCTCCGGTAATAAGATCATCGACATAGAAATCATTTTTAATTATTGTTACGATTGATTTGTCTGTACACTCGTGCCCTAATTGCCAAAGACAACGTGTACTTAAGAAGCTTGAACTTGCTAGACCGTATGTCACGGTTTTTAGACGCAGTATTTTAATTGGTTCGGATTCTTGCTCTCGCCATAAAATCAACTGGAGATTTTGATTGTCATCATGTAACGCAATTTGCCGATACATTTTTTCGATGTCAGCTGTTAGTAAAAATTTATATTGTCTGGCTCGAATTAGAATTGCAAAGAGTGAATCCTGGATATTTGGCCCCACCATTAGGATATCATTGAGCGCGTAGCCTGAAGGGGTGGGGGCAGATCCGTCATAAACGACCCTAATTTTCGTAGACTCGCTTGTCTCTTTGAATACAGCATGATGACACAAAAATAGGATAGTTCAGGTGGTTTAGTTATAGGAAGAACTTCTAAGTGACCAAGTTCAGCATATTCGCGTATAAATTCGACGTATTGTTCTTTAATCTGCGGATTTCTCCTGAAACGCTTTTCCAAATTTAAAAATCGCTGCTTAGCCATCGTATAGGAATCACCTAAACAATCGGGTGTGTCAATGAGTGGAAGTTGAACACAAAACCTTCCACTAGACAATCGAGTGGTATTGGATACAAAATGTTGTTCACACGCCTTTTCTGTTTTAGTAAGGCATGTTTTGTTTGGAATCTCTTCGATGTTCCAGAATTTTGGTAATAAGTCATGTATGCTTTCAGTTTCTTCATTTTGTTTAAGTATTGACTTATTACATTGAATCTCATTAGATATATTGACATTTGTATAAATAGGACCGGCAATTATCCAGCCAAACTTTGTGTTTCGTAATTTTGGAAAACTTGGACCTAATGTGAGTGTATCATTGCCTAGAACATCCCAGAAGAGGTCTGCACCAATGAGGACATCGATGGACGAAGGAATGTCGAAATTAGGATCTGCAAGTTTCAAATTATTTGGTATATTAAAACCTTGTAAATTTATAGGAGCAGCAGGAATCGAACCTGTCAACTCTTTGAGTATATAGCAAGTCAAAGCAACGTTATATTCTTTGTGTATGGAACTGATGTGTGCAATGCAACTCTCAGTGATGAAATTTGAAGAGTTGTTGCCGATACCGATAACGTTAATTTTATTAATAGGCTGTGACTCGAGACCTAGAATGTCTTTCAAACGATTGGTTAGAAAAGATGATTGACTTCCGCAATCCAGTAAAGCTCGGACCTTTAATGATTTGTTTATTTTAGGATTGCTAACTTCGACTATGGCTGTAGATAATATGACTTGATTCGCTGGTTGTCTAGAAAAATTGACTATTGTTTCGGTAGTGTTTGTAGAATCGTTGTTGTTGGAGTTAGAATGCGCTGTTTGTTCACACAAAAAACTATTGTGAAATTTCTTGCACTTGCGACAAGGACCAAGCCTGCAGTTGCGTTGATTGTGGCCTAACCTGAGGCAATTCGCGCATAGCTTCAGCCGCTGTACGTCAGCTTTTCTTTCCTCTATACTCTTGGCCTTGAAATTAGCGCAGTCATATATTCTATGCTCACCATTGCATATGACACAACGTTTAGTATTGTTATTTGGAGTCAATGAGGTAAAAGATTTTGTTTGAATGCTAGTGCTAGTATGCTGACCTGTAGCAGGACGTGAAGGGGTGTGTGACGTCTTAGATCTCTCCAACCTATTGCGATTTAGTGTTTCTAAAATGTCTGCGCGATCTGTTAAAAATTTATTAAATTGATTAAGTGTGGGTGGGTGGTTATTATCTTTTCCAAATGTCAGTTCACGCAACATAATATTTTTATAACCACCTGCAATTTTCTATATATTTTTTTGTATCAATTGACGTTTTCATAAATTCCTTTGTTCTCTTCTTGTTAAAAACTAACCAACGGTCTGCGCTCAATAAATCATTTACAACTGCAAGAAAAATCCTTTAAATTGTCATCCACGCATCTACAAGTTTTGGCGACCGTGACAGGACGTGAAGGGGTGTGTGACGTCTTAGATCTCTCCAACCTATTGCGATTTAGTGTTTCTAAAATGTCTGCGCGATCTGTTAAAAATTTATTAAATTGATTAAGTGTGGGTATGTCATCCAAAGAATTACGCATCTCTTCCCATTTACTTAATGTACGTGGGTCTAATTTTGAGCAAATCATATGAATTATTATTAAGTCCCAATGTTCAGTAGCTTGACCCAAACTGGACAATGCACGTAAATTCTTAGTAACTGTGTCCACCACAAAGCGCAATGAACGATCAGTCTCACGTGTCATAGTTTCGATTTTGAAAAGAGCATTTAAATGATGATTAATAAGTTGTCGCTTGTTGTCGTACCTATCGCACAATAAGCGCCACGCGTCATTATAGTTAGAAGCAGAAACCTCAAGATTCGCGATAACACGAGCGGCGTCACCTTCTAAGTACGATACCAAATAATGAAATTTATGAATAGGCTTGATGCGCTCGTTGTTGTGTATAAGCGATAAAAATGTGTCGCGGAATTCGAGCCACCGAAAATAGGCACCATCGAATTTATTAATTTGCAATTGCGGTAACTTAAACTCAGCTTCATAGTGTTCGTGATGGCACTGAGACAAGGACGAGTGACTACGATCGTGACTGTCTTTAGGACTATTTGAGTCGTTGATAATTGTTTGAGCAATAGCAATACATGTCGCACAGTCCTGCTCAATAGCATCTCGTTCATTAATCTCAAAAGCTATGTTTTCTGAATTTAAAACATCAATTGAATCTTGCAACTGCTCGTATTGAACCGAAAGTAAACGAAATTTCTCTAATTTAATTGTTAATTCAGATATTTGAATTGCCGTTAAAACTTCTTTTTTTGAAAAATTATCTACATAGTTTTTAAACTTTGTGATACGACCCTTAATGGACGTTCTTTTTGTGAGTAGGCTCTTTAAATCGCCTTTGTCGTTAGACATTTTGTATATTTGTTACTCGAATTATTTAAATAAAGCAAAACTAATAAATACTAATAAATAGAATAATAAAAAATTCTCACGCTCCTCGTATAGTGTCTTTGGTGTCACCTGTGACCCGGCAAGCGCAACAAAGCTCTGTTGAACGCGCTGTGTAGCCCGCGCCCGCCACGCCACGTCGCGTCGTGAGTAGGTATACCAGCCAAGCTGAAATAGTCGGCACACTGACCTTAAGTACGTATTTCAGTACAATAGCAAAAGAGTTAACTATATTATATTAATTATACTAATCCTGGCTAGTTGCGTTAGATATACTAAAACTACAATGATAAAACTAACCAAATATATTTTACACTTTCACTCGTTAGGTAGTGATAAATAGGTATATCGAGTTTGATTTTACAATATCTTCGTTGTTTAGAACACGAAAAAGCCTCCGGCGCGAAAAAAAATAACAAAATAAAGTATGATGCAATCGTTATGATAATGACGTAATCTGATTTATAACTGTTTTATTTCACTAATAAATGTATTATTTCACTATTATTGCACTGTATTTTAATAGTAGCCCTTATGCAAGAAAGGATTTAAATGAGATTTTATAGGAATGTGTATTTAGGTATGGGATATTGATGGAACAAAAGGGTTATGTGTAGGAAAGTAAGGCACTTATCTGAATAGGCCGGCACAGATGCGAATGCTGATCGGTGCTGACTTCAGCGCTGGTGTCCTCCAATTCCAGAAATACGATCACCTTCCCGGCTTGAGCTGCTCTGACCAGATGATGTTGCAATAAGTAGCTGGATCGTCGAGTAGCCGCCAAGTTGTAATTGCGTAATTTCTTCGTTGTTGTTCGTCGAATCCTTTTGTTTACAGGTTCGTGTTGATAAAAAACGGTCGCCAAAACTTGTAGATGCGTGGATGACAATTTAAAGATTTTTCTTGCAGTTGTAAAAAATGATTTATTGAGCGCAGACCGTTGGTTAGTTTTTAACAAGAAGAGAACAAAGGAATGTATGAAAACGTCAATTGATACAAAAAATATATAGAAAATTGCGGGTGGTTATAAAAATATTATGTTGCATGAACTGACATTTGGAAAAGATAATAAATGTGTGATTTTAAATTATTAATGTTTGAATCCAAAATATTAAACATGAGTTATAAAAGTGACTAATTTATATATATACAACAACAAAAATACTATAAAGAAACAATTAAATAATTAAGTGAACGACAAAATTATGAGTCGACGAATTGGTACGCATTTGCTGCGAAGATGTTGTAGGCGCTTCAACACCGTGTGTAAAAGAGGTTGATAAATTTGGAATCCACGGACACTCTTGCCAAAGGAGCTCCGGTAGGCTGTTTAGGCATGGCTCTCTTAACGATACAATTAAAAGAGCTCTTGCCACCATAAATCTCGACTCTAGTATCATAAGGTCGGATGTGTACTTCCGACCAAACTCACTTTTTTACATAAAGGTAATGAGCATTTCGGGCTCTTTCTGCCAAGCTGACACCAGTATTTCTATCTCTTTTCGTTGCAAAGATAAATACATGCATAATGTCGTATCTGAACACATTCTAAAAATTTGGAGAACCATAATTATATTTTTTGACTTGCGTATGTATGCACCAAAGCAATGGAGAAAAATGATAGATGTATTTTGAGTTCGACCATTATGCTACGAAATAAGTTTATTTGTAATACTAGCTGGTACTGCAGTTACGCACTTCTGCTTCAAAAATATGTAATAATTTTGTTAGGTAAAATCACAACAGATGTTATGCTTCGAATTTTTTGTATTAATATTTGGACTGTGAATCATTTAAGACTTTTTGCCTTGTAATATAAATAATTTTGTAATAAAATTCATGGAAGTAAGTTGAAATAAAGCTTTTTGTTTGTGACTACATTAAAGTTGATGTGATTAAAAGAGATCCATCCTATTTCACCAAAATTTTGGACTAAACTGCGGGAAAAAAGTAAAGAGCCAGAATAAAGCTCTGAAAATGTAGACTAGAAAATCTTTTAGGACCACGAAAATTACACCATGGAAATCTAAACATATATTATAATAAAACCCCACTAAGCAAAAAACCGTGCATTTATGGTGTTTTTTATGAATCACAGTTCAAATCATCAGTTCAAAAACTAGGTTTTTAAGGTAGCCTTAAAAAATTAGAGTACCTAATCAATTATTTTCTTCTTTACCCGTCTTATAATCGACCGAATTTGATATTAATCGAGAGCAGAAATTATAAGGTACCTACAATATGTGATGATAGTGATTCTAATGAAACATACCTAATTATAGGAAGCTTTAGATTATGTTAATTTAAATATAAATGTAGTATAAATTAATTTATTAATTAAACAACTAATAAAAGTGAAAGTAAAAAAATAAAAAAACTTAACTAAAACACGAAAGAAACAGTTTAAATAAGTATCTGTTAAAAAGAACAGTCAAAACAGAAGCAATGGAATTTTCAAGAAAGCAGAAAGTATTTTTTTTATTACAAAAGTGGCAATGCCGGATTTGACTAACAGTAAATCCTTATACCTACGTAGTTTCTGCACCTTAAAAACGATTCATGATGCTACCAGCAGTGTTGCTACTTTAATGTGGTCTGCAAACATCAGCTGCAGCGGAAGGAATAAAACAGTATCTTGTCTTATTTCATTAATCTACTAGAGAAGAAACAAAGTATTCTCGAAATTGTTGAAGAATTGACTTTGTGGTCTGATAATTGTGTCGGTCATAATCGGAGCATGATAATCGTTATGGCTTACTTATAATTATTATAAGGATTACCACACTAAAAGATGATAAATCACAAGCTTTATGCTAAAATGCAAAATGTACCTACGTGGAGTAAGATGTAATACATGCACAAATAGAAAAAAAGGGAACAGCTGAAAACAATGCAGATTACTAAACTAAGAAATTGGTCACAGTTTACAAGAACATGCGAAGGAAACAAAACTTTTTGATAAGTTTGATTTGGCACTACAACATATTTTTAAAGACCACATCCCTTTACAAAGGTGATATATCAGGACCGTTTGTTATATCAAAAAAAAAAATAAGAACGGCTGGGATTTTCAGATTTCGGAATATATTACCTGGCTACAACTAACGCAATAATGCTGGGTGTTATTATTTTATAAAAACTACTTTAAAGAAGACTTTTTTGTATTTCATTAGTATGTTATAGGTACATATAAACTTAAAATTCTTCCCCGCTTTCGCCCAATATACGACATAATGAGAAACCATTATCCACTGTAAAATATAACCAACTTTTGCAGTAGGCACCTGCTGACCTCCATTCTTACTTTACGTACCTAATCATTATAAGGAAAATCAGGCTATGTTGGCATGTTTTAGATTTCTATATTGATGTAACCGTCATGTATGCAATTCCACAAAAAATGTTTGGCCCACTGTAGGTTTCTAATTACTTTGTAATTTTTTTTTCCAATTTTTGCCCGTTGTTTTTAGTTAATGGGCTTTATTTGTGAATTTGTAAATGTTATTTTCATTCATTCAGAAGTCACAAGGTTTACACGGATGCAATGGTCAGACTATCGGGCGAATGCAATTATTATGTTTCAGATCTAACTAATCAGTTTCAGAAAAATCACATAGGTACATTGTTGCTATCTCACAAAACTCCTAAATGATTTTTGTGAGATAACTAATGTGATCTTTTGTCCGAATATTACTTATGTATAATCAGTTAAGACGTATTATGAAATATTAAGTAATAGATCCGACTTTTATTTCAAATTTGTAATAGTAAAAATTGCAGCCATAAAGTCGGTTTACAACTTATGCACACAATTTTTTAGCACAGTTACGAATATTACCAGCATAAAGTCGCATATCGTCCATTTTGAAGAAATTGTGAGTTTATATTTTATTTATTAATGATAAAGTATTTCTAGTAATGGTTAATGATAGGTACAGTTAAGTGTTAAATATTACAAAAACAACTGAAATTGTATCTCTAGTAGTTAAGAAATTATGACCCGATTTCCCTAGCATTTTTGTTTTGGCTCTCCTGAAAAGTAGCAAAAATCCACATCCGACCTTATGATACTAGAGTCGAGAAATATTCCATTGCGCTCATTGAGCCGGCAGGGATTAGTCGGGAGGCAAGAGACCTGATGGATTGACGCTGGTTCCCTGGGAACGGGGACGGGCGCTAATGTGGGACGCAACTTGCGTTGACACATTGGCCCCGTGTCATATCAGGAAGACAGCATCAAGACCGGGAGCCGCAGCAGAAACAGCTGAAAACGGCAAGCGGCGCAAGTATGCCTCTCTTATAGAGAGTTACATTTCTGTTCCATTTGCCGTGGAGAACCTGGGGCCATGGAGTCTTAGTGCTAAAAAAAAAAATTACGAGACATTTCACCGCGATTAATAGCCTCATCTGGTGACAGAAGGGCTGGCTCATTTTTTGCGCAACGGATCAGCCTGGCTGTCCATCGCGGAAATGCAGCCAGTATTCTTGGCACCATTCCACGCGGTCATGATTTATATAGTAATTAGATAAGGCTAGCTTTAAGTTTTATTGTAGTACTATAGTATAGTATACTAGTATAAACTACTTAGTCGGGCATCAAAATAAAACCATAAAATAATATCGGTTGAAATTCGTTTTAATTAATTTGCGTATTCCTATTTTTTAATCGAAATGTTTTATAGTTTTATTTTCCGTAGGGCTCCAGCTTCTTAGCATGGCTCTCGGAGAACTACCATTTAATGCAATGTAACGGATGCTGTACAATATCTTCTGGTCAGTAGGTACCTACGGTTGTGAATTCAACACAAAATACTATCCGTACCTACCTACTATACATATTATTACAAACGGTTTGTACAAAAAAAAATGTATTGAACTCTTAACTCACATAACTAGGTACATAATGTAATACTGAATATTATCACATAAGTACATAATGTTAACCTATAAATATTTAAAAAAATATGTTTTACAACTGTTATTTACATCGTTCGTTTAGAAATTGCCAGTTTTTTGGACATTAGGACCTCAGGTACTTTATTAAAAACATTTGATGACAATTTCTAAACAAGTCATCTATATTATATACCTAACAGGAAAAGATGACTGACTGACTGACTGATCGATCAACGCACAGCTCTAACTACCGGACCGATCGCGTTGAAATTCAGCATGCAGATAGCTATTATAACGTAGGCATCCGCTAAGAAAGGATATTTCAAAATGCAACCCCTAAAGGGGTAAAATAGGGGTTTGAAGTTTGTATGAAAGTCTGTCAGTTTTGAAGTGTCTATAAAGGTTTGTAGTTAATATTTTTGCAATTAGCAGTAGGTACCTATGACATATTTTATTAAGCTCATTATTATGTTAAAATCTCATAGTAAAAGATCAACTGTAAGCGTCTAAAATAGGGGTTTAAAATTTGTGTAGTCCACGCGGACGAAGTCGCGGGCATAAGTTAGTCAATAATTTAATAAGTAAATATTGTATTCTCAATTTATATTATTTTATAATACATAAGTAAATATAGCTAAATAATCCTTCTTAACTATCTTTTAAACATAACAAATATAAAACAATTTAGCAATAGGTACATTAAGTCATTAAATTTAATCTACTTCCTTTATATACCTACATATGTACATTTACAACGTTTCTCGATCGGTAACTATGCATTAAGGCATTAAGCATTCCACGAGGCCTTTTTTTAAACTTATTTCTCTTAAAATAATAATAAAATTAAATGCTCATCAAACTGCTTAAACGAAACAAAAGCTATCAGTATTAATTTACTCTTACTTATTCTCTTTGCGTTTCCCATTCTTACAAGTAGCTATGTAAGTATTTAAGGCTTACAAGTAGCTATGTAAGTATTTAAGGCTTACAAGTAGCTATGTAAGTATTTAAGGCTTACAAGTAGCTATGTAAGTATTTAAGGCTTACAAGTAGCTATGTAAGTATTTAAGGCTTACAAGTAGCTATGTAAGTATTTAAGGCTTACAAGTAGCTATGTAAGTATTTAAGGCTTACAAGTAGCTATGTAAGTATTAAGGCTTACAAGTAGCTATGTAAGTATTAAGGCTTACAAGTAGCTATGTAAGTATTTAAGGCTTACAAGTAGCTATGTAAGTATTTAAGGCTTACAAGTAGCTATGTAAGTATTTAAGGCTTACAAGTAGCTATGTAAGTATTTAAGGCTTACAAGTAGCTATGTAAGTATTTAAGGCTTACAAGTAGCTATGTAAGTATTTAAGGCTTACAAGTAGCTATGTAAGTATTTAAGGCTTACAAGTAGCTATGTAAGTATTAAGGCTTACAAGTAGCTATGTAAGTATTAAGGCTTACAAGTAGCTATGTAAGTATTAAGGCTTACAAGTAGCTATGTAAGTATTAAGGCTTACAATAAGGACACACAAGCAATGTATTCCTTACGTTATTCACAATCCATATTTATATTATGTTTTGACGATCACATTATCTATTCACTTTAATGTTACATTGAATACTGGCAAGTGTTTAGGATCACTCCGAGTTCGCTTCGCGCGAATGTCGGACGCTCGTCAAACAAAGCGTGTCCTGGCTCTACGACGAGAGCTGGCAGCGGGAGTGTGACGCGCCATCATAGCCTCGTGCGCACGGTCCGGGGGGAGGCGGAGGGGGAGGGGGACTCCTCCACGACGACGGTCTCGTCCGTCCTCTCCTCCGGCATCTTCTCCTCGCGGCGGGTGAAGGTGCGCCTCTTGCCGGGCAGGCGGCGCGCCAGCCTGGCGGCCAGCGGGTGCAGCAGGCGCTCGTCGAAGGCGTCGGCGTCGTCGGCCGTGAGCGCGCCGACGAGCACGCCGACGAGGACGCACGTGACGGTGCCGATGACGGCGTACCACATGTACGACACGGAGTACATGCGCATGAGTGCCGTGAACCTGCACCAACGAACAAACACATCAGTTGGTGCTTCTCGGAGCCGCGATGTCAGTACAAGGTGTAACCGACGAGGCGTCATCGAGACAAGTAAGTGAACGCCGACGTGGGCGCGGGTCAGGTCGCGCAGCGCGGGCGCAGCGGGAGCGGCGAGCCCAGCGTCGCGTTGCTGCACTTCTGCACAACCACACAACACACACGTACGTACAGGGCGGAGTGGTGGGCGGGGCGGTCGACGTGGGCGCGGGTCAGGTCGCGCAGCGCGGGCGCCAGCTGCGCCAGCGTCTGGTTGACGGCCAGCGGGAGCGGCGAGCCCAGCGTCGCGTTGCTGCACTTCTGCACAACCACACAACACACACGTACGTACAGGGCGGAGTGGTGGGCGGGGCGGTCGACGTGGGCGCGGGTCAGGTCGCGCAGCGCGGGCGCAGCGGGAGCGGCGAGCCCAGCGTCGCGTTGCTGCACTTCTGCACAACCACACAACACACACGTACGTACAGGGCGGAGTGGTGGGCGGGGCGGTCGACGTGGGCGCGGGTCAGGTCGCGCAGCGCGGGCGCCAGCTGCGCCAGCGTCTGGTTGACGGCCAGCGGGAGCGGCGAGCCCAGCGTCGCGTTGCTGCACTTCTGCACAACCACACAACACACACGTACGTACAGGGCGGAGTGGTGGGCGGGGCGGTCGACGTGGGCGCGGGTCAGGTCGCGCAGCGCGGGCGCAGCGGGAGCGGCGAGCCCAGCGTCGCGTTGCTGCACTTCTGCACAACCACACAACACACACGTACGTACAGGGCGGAGTGGTGGGCGGGGCGGTCGTCGTGGGCGCGGGTCAGGTCGCGCAGCGCGGGCGCAGCGGGAGCGGCGAGCCCAGCGTCGCGTTGCTGCACTTCTGCACAACCACACAACACACACGTACGTACAGGGCGGAGTGGTGGGCGGGGCGGTCGACGTGGGCGCGGGTCAGGTCGCGCAGCGCGGGCGCAGCGGGAGCGGCGAGCCCAGCGTCGCGTTGCTGCACTTCTGCACAACCACACAACACACACGTACGTACAGGGCGGAGTGGTGGGCGGGGCGGTCGTCGTGGGCGCGGGTCAGGTCGCGCAGCGCGGGCGCAGCGGGAGCGGCGAGCCCAGCGTCGCGTTGCTGCACTTCTGCACAACCACACAACACACACGTACGTACAGGGCGGAGTGGTGGGCGGGGCGGTCGACGTGGGCGCGGGTCAAGTCGCGCAGCGCGGGCGCCAGCGTCTGGTTGACGGCCAGCGGGAGCGGCAAGCCCAGCGTCGCGTTGCTGCACTTCTGCACAACCACACAACACACACGTACGTACAGGGCGGAGTGGTGGGCGGGGCGGTCGACGTGGGCGCGGGTCAGGTCGCGCAGCGCGGGCGCCAGCTGCGCCAGCGTCTGGTGGACGGCCAGCGGGAGCGGCGAGCCCAGCGTCGCGTTGCTGCACTTCTGCACAACCACACAACACACACGTACGTACAGGGCGGAGTGGTGGGCGGGGCGGTCGACGTGGGCGCGGGTCAGGTCGCGCAGCGCGGGCGCCAGCTGCGCCAGCGTCTGGTGGACGGCCAGCGGGAGCGGCGAGCCCAGCGTCGCGTTGCTGCACTTCTGCACAACCACACAACACACACGTACGTACAGGGCGGAGTGGTGGGCGGGGCGGTCAACGTGGGCGCGGGTCAAGTCGCGCAGCGCGGGCGCCAGCGTCTGGTTGACGGCCAGCGGGAGCGGCAAGCCCAGCGTCGCGTTGCTGCACTTCTGCACAACCACACAACACACACGTACGTACAGGGCGGAGTGGTGGGCGGGGCGGTCGACGTGGGCGCGGGTCAGGTCGCGCAGCGCGGGCGCCAGCTGCGCCAGCGTCTGGTGGACGGCCAGCGGGAGCGGCGAGCCCAGCGTCGCGTTGCTGCACTTCTGCACAACCACACAACACACACGTACGTACAGGGCGGAGTGGTGGGCGGGGCGGTCGACGTGGGCGCGGGTCAGGTCGCGCAGCGCGGGCGCCAGCTGCGCCAGCGTCTGGTGGACGGCCAGCGGGAGCGGCGAGCCCAGCGTCGCGTTGCTGCACTTCTGCACAACCACACAACACACACGTACGTACAGGGCGGAGTGGTGGGCGGGGCGGTCGACGTGGGCGCGGGTCAGGTCGCGCAGCGCGGGCGCCAGCTGCGCCAGCGTCTGGTGGACGGCCAGCGGGAGCGGCGAGCCCAGCGTCGCGTTGCTGCACTTCTGCACAACCACACAACACACACGTACGTACAGGGCGGAGTGGTGGGCGGGGCGGTCGACGTGGGCGCGGGTCAGGTCGCGCAGCGCGGGCGCCAGCTGCGCCAGCGTCTGGTGGACGGCCAGCGGGAGCGGCGAGCCCAGCGTCGCGTTGCTGCACTTCTGCACAACCACACAACACACACGTACGTACAGGGCGGAGTGGTGGGCGGGGCGGTCGACGTGGGCGCGGGTCAGGTCGCGCAGCGCGGGCGCCAGCTGCGCCAGCGTCTGGTTGACGGCCAGCGGGAGCGGCGAGCCCAGCGTCGCGTTGCTGCACTTCTGCACAACCACACAACACACACGTACGTACAGGGCGGAGTGGTGGGCGGGGCGGTCGACGTGGGCGCGGGTCAAGTCGCGCAGCGCGGGCGCCAGCGTCTGGTTGACGGCCAGCGGGAGCGGCAAGCCCAGCGTCGCGTTGCTGCACTTCTGCACAACCACACAACACACACGTACGTACAGGGCGGAGTGGTGGGCGGGGCGGTCGACGTGGGCGCGGGTCAGGTCGCGCAGCGCGGGCGCCAGCTGCGCCAGCGTCTGGTGGACGGCCAGCGGGAGCGGCGAGCCCAGCGTCGCGTTGCTGCACTTCTGCACAACCACACAACACACACGTACGTACAGGGCGGAGTGGTGGGCGGGGCGGTCGACGTGGGCGCGGGTCAGGTCGCGCAGCGCGGGCGCCAGCTGCGCCAGCGTCTGGTGGACGGCCAGCGGGAGCGGCGAGCCCAGCGTCGCGTTGCTGCACTTCTGCACAACCACACAACACACACGTACGTACAGGGCGGAGTGGTGGGCGGGGCGGTCGACGTGGGCGCGGGTCAGGTCGCGCAGCGCGGGCGCCAGCTGCGCCAGCGTCTGGTTGACGGCCAGCGGGAGCGGCGAGCCCAGCGTCGCGTTGCTGCACTTCTGCACAACCACACAACACACACGTACGTACAGGGCGGAGTGGTGGGCGGGGCGGTCGACGTGGGCGCGGGTCAGGTCGCGCAGCGCGGGCGCCAGCTGCGCCAGCGTCTGGTGGACGGCCAGCGGGAGCGGCGAGCCCAGCGTCGCGTTGCTGCACTTCTGCACAACCACACAACACACACGTACGTACAGGGCGGAGTGGTGGGCGGGGCGGTCGACGTGGGCGCGGGTCAGGTCGCGCAGCGCGGGCGCCAGCTGCGCCAGCGTCTGGTTGACGGCCAGCGGGAGCGGCGAGCCCAGCGTCGCGTTGCTGCACTTCTGCACAACCACACAACACACACGTACGTACAGGGCGGAGTGGTGGGCGGGGCGGTCGACGTGGGCGCGGGTCAGGTCGCGCAGCGCGGGCGCCAGCTGCGCCAGCGTCTGGTTGACGGCCAGCGGGAGCGGCGAGCCCAGCGTCGCGTTGCTGCACTTCTGCACAACCACACAACACACACGTACGTACAGGGCGGAGTGGTGGGCGGGGCGGTCGACGTGGGCGCGGGTCAGGTCGCGCAGCGCGGGCGCCAGCTGCGCCAGCGTCTGGTTGACGGCCAGCGGGAGCGGCGAGCCCAGCGTCGCGTTGCTGCACTTCTGCACAACCACACAACACACACGTACGTACAGGGCGGAGTGGTGGGCGGGGCGGTCGACGTGGGCGCGGGTCAGGTCGCGCAGCGCGGGCGCTAGCTGCGCCAGCGTCTGGTTGACGGCCAGCGGGAGCGGCGAGCCCAGCGTCGCGTTGCTGCACTTCTGCACAACCACACAACACATTTACACAAAGTCATGTTTATAATTTCACCACACTGCTACAATCAAAATACGAAGTTGATCTGGATTTTCTCAAAAAGTATAAAACTTACAACTATCAAAAATTATTCTTACAGAAAGTACGTTTTATGATGATATGATTAAAATGAATGGAAACTCATTCGGATTAATCAATTAATTAAGTGTTTATTGAGGATTTTACAAAGAAGAGTCGTTTTCGAGCCTTGTTAATCGTTAGTAGTCATTATTATTATTATTTATTTATTTATTTTTTAATTAGAACGGCCATAAAGCCAATTACACTAATTAAACTATGAAATGAAAAAACAAACTAAAGCCAGAAACAAAGAAAAAAATAAAAAAAGCTTTTGTTCAGTATTCAGTATTCCCTCCTCTTGCTGCCAGCATCCTCGTATCCCTCCATCTCACGAGCCTGAGCGCCGAAATGTGGGCATATGCCGGAATAAAGTGAAAATTAATTCCTTCATTTGAAAGCTCACTGGACAGTGAGTCAGAATTTTGTTACAATAACTTGTTAAGATCATTGTATGCTCCAACAAATGAAGTTCCACATGACCAGCATGATGCAGCACATGGAGGCTGGTGCCACTACATACCTCGACGGACAGCGGCAGCATGGCGACGCTGTCGTTGACGTACAGCAACCGGCCGGCCGCCATCCACGCCGTGATGGCGTGCGAGGCCAGCATGCCGCACAGCGCGCCGCGCCCGTTGGCCACCGGCGCCAGCGCGGCCAGCAGGAACACGCCCAGCATGGCACCCGACGTGGCCGACGTGACCAGCAGTGAGCCCTCCACCACGCCGCCCACCAGCCCCACCGCCAGCGACAGCGCCATGATGCACACCGCTGCAACACCAACCGTGCACTTACTCTGAGCTATGACATGCTAAATTTAAAAATTAAGTACCTCACGCCGTGTCTGTGAAAAGTAGTAAGACGCTGTCTCCGTGAAAAGGACTCGTGATTTAAAGGTTTTAATATCAATTATTGCGCTCTAATCACCATTATTTGTTGAGATTAAACTAACTAGGTTAGATGGTTGGCGCGTGTCACTACACGGGGTGGTTGGAGGCGACCTAGGTAGGGTTGTCGGTTGAGGATCAATAATTGTCGGCCATCTGTATCCAATTTGCCGACATAATAGAAAGATGGTGGAGTCGACATATTATCTTAAGGTAAAACTAGATAGGTGTGGAACAATTAAAAACGTTTTTCTTAAAAAAAAACAAAGAATCAAGGAAAAAAGAAAGATAGAGATTACTCGGTTCCTTGAAAAACCAGGCATCCACCTAAATTCAAAACCAAATTTTGGCCTCGGCAATAAATCTCAACCAAGATTGGTAAACTGTGAATAAACATTTTACCAATAAACAAAGGAATAGACATTTTATATGCACAAGTGTCTGTGCAAATTATAGATGCACTCATTGAAGGAATCTCCACTCCCATAATCCAATGGAACGGCAATCTAATACGATCGGGGAGAGATCATATTGCGCAGATTCAACCGTTTTACGTGGCCAGCACCAACTAGTCTGCTTCGATGGATCAGTACTTACCGTACATGACTCCGATGATCTTGATGATGGTGAGCTGCTGCTGGTTGCTGATGCCGCGGAAGGCGGGCGCGGCCGACACGAAGTCCTCCCACGTCACCGTGGACAGCGAGTTCACGTTCGACACCAGGAAGCTGGAGTCACACAAGCAAACATCGACTTAACCTTCCAAAGTCACTAATGAATCATTAGGATATCATGCTAGCTAGAGCCACTTGATTACATAGGGATAGGTACTATACAATCAAGAAAGAAAGAAAGAAAGAAAACTTTTATTTGATCACAATACCTACTACAATAAACCTTAAAAGCTAATTAAGTTAATCTACATAATTAAACTAATAACAAAAAAATATAATAATAAAAAATAATACCTATATATATACAAGTACGTGTGACCAAATATAGGTCTCCCACTCAGCATCATGCTGCAGCAAGCTGCAGCGCTGGTTTTCAGTGGGAGCCTTAACAAGTGAAGTCACGGACGATTTACCTAGTACAGTATATTATAAAAATAAAATACGCAAACAACTAAACTAAGGTCTGAACAAGTAACTAAAAAAAAAAAAGACAAACAATATAAGAAAACTAAGACCGTACATAAAAAAATAAAAAAATAAATAAAATAAATATGAGAAGAGGTATAACGGAATTATTATAAATGATGATTGTAAAAACAATAAGTGCAATATAATATGTGACATAAGTGCTGAAACGATAGGTGCTGATCCGAATAGTATGAAATGATTAAGTAATTAATTTTAACTTGTAATTTTTTGTTGTATAAGAAGATAAGTTTTTAATTTAGTTTTAAAAGTTCCAAGAGATATTGACGATTTTAACGGCGGTGGTAGATCGTTCCAGCACTTAGTAGCTGCAAATTTAAAGCTTCCCTTAAATGCCGCTGTTCTATGCCTTGGTGTAGATAGAAAGAGGTGGGAATTTCGTGTAACGCGTGCTGACTTATCACCAAACCACATTAGTTTCTTACGCAGGTATTCTGGAATTCCGTGTTTAAGTACCCCAAAAAGTAGCGTGGCAAGATGTAGCTTTCTACGTGCTTCCATCTTCAAGAGATTTACTTCGTTAATGTAAGGAGTGACATGTGAGCGTGGTGGAATATTGAAGCAAAACCTAGCACAGGCGTTTTGAACACGCTGAATAATCTTTTTAGTCCTACTAAGGAGACGAGGTCCATACACCGTGTCAGCATAATTTAACCTTGACAGAACAAGTGATTCGCACAAACGTATTCTTAGCTTTACACTAATATAGGGCCTCATTTTATAAAGCAACTTTAGGCGATATAAGCTATTACGGACAGCGTTAAGGATGTGAGTCTCGAAATGTAGTGTGGTGTCAAAAACTACTCCCAAATTTCGAGCTTCTCGTACCTTTTCAATTATATTATTATTAATTTTTATTATAGGATTGAGCGAGTTTATTTTAGCAACAACACTTTTGGAACCCAATACCATACATTGAGACTTACCAGGATTTAGTACTAAACAGTTCCTTTTTGACCACATATGTATTTGCTCTAAGTCGGAATTAAGTTTGGATTCAGCTGCCGCTGTGTCTATGTCACCAAAAGAGATGTACAGTTGTGTATCATCAGCATAAAGATGGTACAAGCAATGATTAATGCAATTTGTAATGTCAGCTGTATAAATTGCAAACAATAGGGGGCCAAGAATGGATCCTTGAGGAACTCCTCTGATCACAGGAGATAAATTTGAGACTGAGAGTGTGCTATCATTTTTAATTACTTCAACAAACTGCACTCTATCGCTTAGGTAGCTATCAAACCATTTTACAGTTGGGTTGTCGAATCCGTAATATGATAGCTTGGAAAGAAGAAGAGTTGTATTCAAAGAGTCAAAAGCTCTTGAGAAATCTAAAAGAACAAGCAACGTACCCATACCCTGATCTTGTGCCGTCAGGATGTCATCTACCACGGTTGCAAGAGCGGTAGTGGTGCTGTGTCCTTTTCTAAAGCCTGACTGGAAACTTGGTATTATCTTATTTTCTTCCGCGTATTCTGTTAACTGCAGAGCCACGACCTTTTCTAAAATTTTTGAGATGCAGGGCAGGATACTGATTGGCCTCAAGTCTTTAAAACTAAGGGCTTTCTACATCGCCCTCTCGGTCACCCTGAGCCATCTCATGAGGTCAACAGTAGAATTTAATGTTTTGAAGATGCAAGACTTCACTCGTATATCGCACTATTTAGGCTTTCATCTTCAGAACTTGAGGAATTTCGGACGAGAAGACATTTCTAAACATGCAAATTGAGTAAATGAAATCCAATAAAATATAAAAATAACGTATTCAATTTCTAATAGAATCCAACCCCGAAGTCAGATAATACTTAAATACTTTTTTTACAATGATTTACATTATCTTACCCATTTCCAATAATTGAATCGGTCTCAATAAAAACTTTAATGGACAGGCGCTACAAATCCAAAATAACAATGAGCTTGAAACTGAAGTCCGGTTCTTGCCTGAGCTCGAACTCACCTCAACGCCCCATTGAAGAGACTGCCCAAGAACAGTCCCAGCATCCCGGGCAGAAACGCGAACTGATCCTGCACGTAGAACGGCAGCACTTCGTCCGGGGCGACGATCCTGCCGGACGTCAGGGGGTCGCAGTACTTGTACACGGCGTAGATGGCCATGCCCACCACCCACGACAGGCTGAACAGCACGGAGACGGCGGGCACGCTGGCCAGCAGCGTGCGCCGCACGCGCGCCTCGCTGGACATGGAGCAGTAGCGCTGCACGAAGGTCTGCTGGCAGCCGTACACGGACACGGACATGAACAGCTGCCCCACCAGCGCCGACAGCGTGTCCACGCGCACCGTGGGGTCGCCCGTGAACCTGGTGCGGAAGGGAATCGTGTTTACAGAGGAGGGGCAGCCGTACACGGACACGGACATGAACAGCTGCCCCACCAGCGCTAACAGCGTGTCCACGCGCACCGTGGGGTCGCCCGTGAACCTGGTGCGGAAGGGAAACGTGTTTACAGAGGAGGGGCAGCCGTACACGGACACGGACATGAACAGCTGCCCCACCAGCGCCAACAGCGTGTCCACGCGCACCGTGGGGTCGCCCGTGAACCTGGTGCGGAAGGGAATCGTGTTTACAGAGGAGGGGCAGCCGTACACGGACACGGACATGAACAGCTGCCCCACCAGCGCCAACAGCGTGTCCACGCGCACCGTGGGGTCGCCCGTGAACCTGGTGCGGAAGGGAATCGTGTTTACAGAGGAGGGGCAGCCGTACACGGACACGGACATGAACAGCTGCCCCACCAGCGCCAACAGCGTGTCCACGCGCACCGTGGGGTCGCCCGTGAACCTGGTGCGGAAGGGAATCGTGTTTACAGAGGAGGGGCAGCCGTACACGGACACGGACATGAACAGCTGCCCCACCAGCGCCAACAGCGTGTCCACGCGCACCGTGGGGTCGCCCGTGAACCTGGTGCGGAAGGGAATCGTGTTTACAGAGGAGGGGCAGCCGTACACGGACACGGACATGAACAGCTGCCCCACCAGCGCTAACAGCGTGTCCACGCGCACCGTGGGGTCGCCCGTGAACCTGGTGCGGAAGGGAATCGTGTTTACAGAGGAGGGGCATCCGTACACGGACACGGACATGAACAGCTGCCCCACCAGCGCCAACAGCGTGTCCACGCGCACCGTGGGGTCGCCCGTGAACCTGGTGCGGAAGGGAATCGTGTTTACAGAGGAGGGGCAGCCGTACACGGACACGGACATGAACAGCTGCCCCACCAGCGCCGACAGCGTGTCCACGCGCACCGTGGGGTCGCCCGTGAACCTGGTGCGGAAGGGAATCGTGTTTACAGAGGAGGGGCAGCCGTACACGGACTCGGACATGAACAGCTGCCCCACCAGCGTTGACAGCGTGTCCACGCGCACCGTGGGGTCGCCCGTGAACCTGGTGCGGAAGAGAAACGTGTTTACAGAGAAGAGCAGACACTGAAAATCTGATCGAGCTATGTTTTTAGTTCAAGAAAAGGCCTAAGAGATAAATTAGGTATCGGTTTGACTATGTGGATCTTTGCCGAAGGTCAGTATTTCTGATCCAGCGAGTCAACTCCAAGTTTTGGAGGTATTTATGGCTCGTACGTGGTCTCGGTCTCGTTACCGTTGACAAGTAGAACAGCTCCAAGGCACTCACTTGAAGAAGCCCAGCCGGCCTCCGTCCACGTTGTCTGCGAGCACGCGTGCCGGCCCGCCCGCCGTCACCGTCGCCTGGATGATGAAGGCGCCGCTCACCAGCACCATCGTCAGCGTCTGAATCACGTCCGCTCTGGAAAATAGCACGCGTTCATAAGTATCATTGTCTTCTGCAAAAACAACTTCTGCTTTTCTCCAAAATAAGTTTGGAAGGAAGAACGCCTCGTACCTGATGGCGGCGGCGAGCCCCCCGAGCAAGTTAAACACGATGGCCACGATGGTGAGCGCGGCGGCGGAGGCCCAGTGCGGCAGGTCCAGCACGGCGTGCAGCGCCACGGTGGGCGTGTACACGGTCACGGCCAGGTTGAGCGTCTGCCGCAGCAGGAACGTGGCGGCCGCCGTGCGCCGCACCCAGCGCGAACCAAACCGCATCTGCAACACAGCACTGCGTGTGAAGAGCTGGCGAACATGCAGCTGGCACGTGTTGGACTCTCGAGTGTCAAAATAATTGGTGTTCTTTGGTAGGGCAAATTTGTGGAAGGGCGCTGTGAATGAGTAACTGTAAAAGTTGTTTTGATTAGCTGTTTATTCGGTTAGTTTTTTTGTATCGTTCTAATATAGATAAAAATTTAATTTAACATAAGTAACACAACCTAGCGGCGCGAACAATAGTTAATGCTGGTTAGAAGTGTTGATTCTTAGAAGTAAATGTTAGAAGTGAAGGTTGAGGGGTGGAGGAGGCTTTATAGGTAGGGCTAGTTTAGATTAACCTTGTCCAGTTACTTTATAATATATGAATAGTTTGACTGGTCTGTGCTACATATTGTACTGAGATGGTCACCCATAAATTCACCTAATTTATGACCGTGTGAAACACGAAGCTATGGCGTTCTCAAAACTAAAGCAATAAACTTAAAACAAAGTAAAAAACAAAAAGGCAACCATAAACTTCAAAATAGCAAAAACAAACTATCGAAATTAGAGAGTACGTTTGGTTAATAAACCCGTCAGAAATTGCGAGATTTATTTTAAAATTTCTGGCTAAATACAGCAAAAACAAATAGCTAATGGCAACCACATGTTTGGAAATAAATGACAGACGACAAGTGTCTGGGAACTGATGTAGACAGACTTTTAAAGGTGGGGCCTGGAGCACATTTTATTTTTCAGCCAATAGGGTACTTTGTGCGTAAGATTTGGACAAATCAGAGATCGAGGCATTTCCCCTGTGAATTTTATGTTACAGAGCCATGGGAGTGGAGAGACGAAGTCACGGCATGGCTTAAACTAGGACTGGGAGATCGACGAATCATTCAAGTTACGACCTCGGCTCGAGTCGGAAGTGAAAATTCCAGTCTGAGCTTAGCGTTCTCGTCTATTCGAGATACCTTGATCCTTCTTTGTAAAGTTGTAGTGTAGATTAAATTATAGTAAAGTGTATTGTTAAAATTTATCTTGAGAAACAAGTATAAGGAATTATAAAGACAGTGTGTTCGAGTCAGCGGCGGTCTATTAAATGGTGACGTACTCGATTTGTATAACTTTAACTGTATTATCGTAAGCAATTTCACAACTTTAGAATAAAAGACATATTAAAATTAGTAAATTCAAATAAGCTCAAAACCAGAGAAAATGAACAAGTTTTCACGCGAATACGTAGGCCTAGATATATTATATCAATATGTTTGATTCGGAATAAATAGTTGTGAAATTGACTTCGAGTGTACCTAGAATAGTTGCTAAAGTAGATTGTGTATAAAATATGTACAGTGTGTCCTAGGCCTATTTCCTTTTAGACAAGCACAGAGTAGAGATATAAATATGTATAATCATAAGTTGTAAATAAAACCAGAGCTGTAGGGTTTTTTTTTTTAAGTGTTGCTTTTCCCCTACTTAGTTAGCATGCTCTAGGAAGCAGCACTTGGCGAACTTCAGACGAGAAAATTCGTTTGAACTTCGTCTAAATAATAAAACCCAAATTCTCTCCTTTTTTATTTCTAAAATAATCAAGTGTATAAATAGCAATTTATCCACCTGAAATAAAAACTATTGAGTAAAATGTCGTCTTTTCATTGCTATTATTTAGATCCTTCTAGGAGAACTCGGATAATGGAGGATTAATCAAGTCGGGAAGGGAGTCTGTCAGTCATAGTATAATTATAGTAATACCATAAAGTTATAATACCTCATGTGCCTGACTAGACTGAAACCGCTCCAATATTAGTGTTCTCTCATATTACCTATATCACGATTCTTACTATTAAGTAAAGTTTAGGCTAGTTCCTTTTTTTTCAGCAAGCTGACTTCACTTTCACTAACGCAGATAGATGGAACGACTTTTTGTCAAAAGCAACATTGACTTGGTAGGCAAAATTGCACAAATAGTTTGGATAATGTGGTGTGTTTTAAGCTATCAGCTACCACGGTACTGTCATCATCATCATCATCATCATCATGAACAACCCTCACCGACTCACTACTGAGCGCGGGCTTCACAGAGAACTCTCGGTTTGCGGGTTTACCTCACGATGTTATCTCTCTACGGTGAACCAAGTGATATTTAATTAATTTGAATACATACAACTACGAAAGGCTAAAGGTATCTGTCGAGTTCGAACCATCGAACTTCGAGTAGATGGCAGACGTTTTAACATTGAGGATATCACGACGTATAAACAGTATGCTGTGAAGGGGAACGAGCATCTTCGGGTAACGGGACAATGGGTAAACAATAGAGCAGGTACAGACCTTTTTTTTTCTTGTGTCTTTTCTTTTTGAAAGAAGAAAGAAAGAAAGAAAGAAAACTAGTTTATTCATCTTATGCCTAAGGTAGGTCCAAACAAACTTAAAATTAATGGTTAGTAGGTAGTAGTTAGTAGATAATAAGAAGTATTTAATAATTAATTTAATCTAAAATTAGTTCTTGCACCCACTTGGCACAAGATGAAATGGCCCCAGCTCAGCATTAATGCTGCAGGTTTTAAGAATAAAACCTGAGCGCTGGTATTCTGCTGGGACCAACAAGAGTGACGTGCACGAGCTTAACAGTCCTCACCAACATCTGTGATTGCCAGGATGAGTTCGATTGAACGGAGCTAAAAAATAGTCATTGTGTGTATGGCGTGTATGAGTATTTGTAAGAGTATGGCGTGTAATTAAAAATCTTAAAACTTGCCGTTTTATATAAAGGTAATAGAAAGGCAAAGAAATAAATACAAATAAAAGCATAATTAACATGTATGATATGTATGGTATTGACATGAGTTATCTGCCGAGATAGGTACGGGCAAAGTGTTACTTAAAATTATGTGTGTAGGTACCTAAATGTAGCAAATAGCAGCTTCAAGCGACCTAACTAAACAACCTTGAACTAATTAGAGTTTTTTGATCGTTTAGGAGTCTCTTCTTTAGATTATTCTTAAACGCAGGAACTGAACTTAAATTTCTCAGAGGAGGAGGAATATTATTCCAGCATTTTGTGGCCAGATATCGAAAACTTCCACGAAAAGCTGCTGATCTATGACGTGGCCAGGTGAGCCTTTTTAGTGGTCTTCGAGCATTGAAAGCTGGTAAATGCCAAGATAACTTATTATAGAGATAGTCCGGCGTTTTGTTCTTGATAACACCGAACAGTAGAGTGCTGAAATGCAGTTGAATACGCGACCTCATATTGAGCATATTAGCATTATTTAAATAAGGAGTCACATGGGTACGAGGAGGTATATAGTAACAGAATCTAGCACATGCATTCTGGACTCTTTGAATAAGTCGCATGGACCGTTGAAGTAAGCATGGGCCGTAAACACTAATGCAATAATTCAACTTGGATAGAATAAGTGCCTCGCACAGCTTAGTTCTCAGATCAGTATCGATATATTCTCTTATGTTGTACAAAATTCTAAGTCGATAGAAGCAGTTTCGGGCCACTTCTTGTACATACTTTTCAAAATGAAGTTTCGCATCCATGGTGAGTCCCAAATTTCGTGCTTCGTAAACCCGTTCTATGGAGGCTCCATTTATATTAATTTTGACCGTGTTGAAACCAACATCTAACACTTGCTTTTTGGTTCCTAGTATGAGAAATTTCGACTTTGTAGGATTTAAAACTAATGAGTTTTTCGATGACCATTGATTAATTCGCTCTAAGTCACTGTTAATTAATTCTAAAGCACAGTTAACATCCTTAGGTAAGAAAGACGTGTAGATCTGTAGATCATCTGCATAAAGATGATATTTACAGTGTTCAATATTTTTGACTATATCTGCCGAATAAAGAATAAAAAGAAGTGGTCCTAAAATAGAGCCCTGAGGAACTCCTCTGTTCACTGGTTGAACCACGGAGTTAAGGTATGAGCCGTCCGCTTGCCGCAAAGAAACTAGTTGTTGTCTGTTAATTAGATAACTATGGAACCAATTTATACTATTTATATCGAACCCGTAATAAGAAAGCTTGGATAGGAGAAGTGTTATATTTATAGAGTCGAATGCTCTAGAGAAGTCCAAAAGAGTTATAATAGTGGCCATGCCAGAGTCTTGGGCGGCTAAAATGTTGTCAATAACATCGAGCAAGGCAGTGGATGTGCTGCGACCCCGTTTTGCACCGAACTTCGGGGCAAATGTGGCTGGCGAACTGTGTGACACACGAGGCATTATTTTGGAAGTAATTAATTTGATACTCCGACGTATAAAAGTCTGGTTTTCCCCAGGCTAAAGGCACACGGTTGATTCTGGCGGCACCCGGCGGTGACGACTCGGGCAACCCAAACATGTCATGTCTTATCCGGCTGGGCTACCCGAACGTTAGGTTGGCCAACCTAATACATAACTGAACAAATATATACATATATACAAATGCCATGGTGCTGAGGCTAGCTTCCGAGCTCATAAAAATAACCTTGCTCCCATACAAGGCAATTGAACGCTTCGTAGCGAAAAAGGGTAGTCAGCCGAGGCCTCGATAACAATGGAAAAAGGCTAGTTTCTAGCGTAGGGACTTCCCCTGCCTTAAGACTCGTCAGTCGGTATAAAGTGATGGCCCAAACTGGCTAAATACACATTGTTCAGAATTAAAATCAATTACTACTAAACGAAACAAGTGTCAATTGTGACACATGACAAGACATGACACTTGTCAAAACAACATTCAATGTCAATCAATGAAAAAATCAATTCTCATCTTTATCGTGTCTTTATCTAACAAAGAAAGTTTTCCTAAAAAGAGATGCGCATCTATTAACCGTTTAAACAAACAACTAAACATCAATCCCAGCAAGAAAGGAAGAAAGAAGCCAAAACCAGTGAGTTAAACAAAATTTTCTACGAGAACTTAGCCATTTTGGTCTTCGAACCGCACGTTATAATAATCTTTGTTGAACCCAACATTGCATACAGGCAAGACGAAATACGAGCTAAGAACTAAGAATCAAGGTACTTAAGTCCTAACAATTATGTCCTAAATCGGTCTAGATTCCCTTATTTGTCCCATCTTATTCGCATAGCATACAAAGGCGAGCAATTGTTTAGATGTAATAACGCGGCACATGGCCGGCCCGCCATTGGACATTCGATTATTATATTATTTTCATTGTATTTCTGTTGTAATTCAATAGATTTTCCAACTTAATTTGATCAATTTACATCTAATTACATGATTAATTTATAGTTTTGAACAAGACACTTTTGATTACAGTTAATTATTATAGAATATTTTCATTTATTAATACAATTCCTTGTTTAATTTGTTAATTTCTATACACAATTAAAATGTCAAAATTACACGAATTAGTGAAGAAAAGAGGTTCATATAAGGGTCGATTAACTAAATTTGAGAATTATGTAAGTAGCTTAAAGAGTGTATCTGACTGCAGTCAAGTTGATAAGTTAGAGTTGAAGCTTCGCATGAATAAAATAGAAACTATATACAATGATTTTGATGAGGTCCAAACGAATATTGAGTGCTTGTTATTGTCTGAGGAGGAACATCAGAACCAGTCTCTTCAGAGATCTGAATTCGAGACTCAGTACTTCTCAGCAATGGCAAGGGCTCAACAGCTGTGCGACTCATTCAAAAGAAAAGAAAGGTCATTCAATCATGGTGATAATGTCTCTGTTTGTTCTGATTCTTCCACTAGTGATCAGGAGAGTGTTGTGAAAGTGAAGCAGACAAAGAGTGTTATTAGGGGAGTGAAATTACCTACAATAAACATACCCAAATACAGTGGCGATTATGGGAACTGGCTTGAGTTCCGTGACACTTTTATATCACTTATCCATGATAACCCGAGCATTAGTAATATTCAAAAGTTTCACTACCTACGTGCATCTTTAGAGGGCAGTGCAGCTCAGATCATTTGCTCATTAGAGTTTTCTGCATCTAACTATTGTTTAGCGTGGAATGCACTGTGCGAGCGATTTGACAACACACGTCTTTTAGTACAAAACCACATTAAGGCTATTTTCGAACATGAACCTATTAAAAGGGAATCAGCTACCTCTCTACGTGTGCTCATTGATATGTACAATAAAAACTTACGTGCATTACAAATTCTCGGTGAAACAACCGGATCGTGGGATACTCTAATAATTTTCATTATTTGTCAAAAGTTAGACAGCCGTACTTTGCGAGATTGGGAGGAACATAAGGCCACCCTCAAACTAGTAAATTTAGAATCTTTTTCCAAATTCTTAAAAAATAAGGCTGACTTATTAGAAACTATTGAGAACAATAACAACAAGCCGGAAACCACATCTAGGTCTCATATTACTAAAAATGTCAAAAGTTTAGTTTCAGTTGCGAACCCTACACCTAAAATTTTTAAATGTCCGTTGGACCAAGGAGAGCATCCACTTTACAAATGTGATTCATTCATACGCATGAAGGTACCAGAACGCGAACAGTTTGTAAAAACAAACAAGTTATGCCGAAATTGTTTTAGGTTAGGACACACCGAGCGTTTATGCAGGCTAGGCCCATGCCGTCAGTGTACCCTTAAACATAATTCGCTGCTGCATCCTAATTCTGCCCCTGACTCTTCTACTCCACCTGCAGCTGCGACAAGTCTCTCATCATCCTGTTGCCTACCCGTGTGACGTTGTAAATTTTGAACTACTAATTAGCGTTTCGCTTTTAATTAAAATCTATTTTGTTCAAAGTATGTTGGTGCCACCTAGCATCAAGGTGCAGAACTACGCGTGGGTCGATGTTCAGAGTTCATTCGAGCCACAATAGATGGCGTTTGCTTCGTTGTCAATTGTCGTAAAAATAAAACAAAATAATTAAATAAAACCATAATATCATTTGTTTATTGTTAAGTCATTAACAAAACGGTTCTTATAATATATCCTTAGGTTCCGCAAATATTCAAAAATGAATTGGCTTCATGATCAAACTAAATGAGAGCGGCCACACTCGGGTTGCGTCTGGCAACACCGATTGGTGAGATTTAGAATTTTTCTGGAGTCAACATGTGAAGACGAATTTTTTCGTTCCAGGAAAATCTCACTCCTTTTCGCCCATGGCTTCGCCTGGGAAAATACAATTGTTATAAATTTAGTCATCCTAACGTATTTCAATGTTTCATCAATTATGTTCCAGTTACTTTACCTTCCCAAATAAATGAGGATAATGGGTTGTGGGTGGACTCCTGAAAACCATTGGTGGCCAGGAGTTCAATAGGGTTTCCGTTTGCGTTTCCGTTTTTAGTTTTTCGGTTTTCCGTTTTTTTTTGCTTTCGTTTTCCGTATTTATTTCTTTTGCACATTCACGTTGGCAACTTAATTTCTATGGATAAGACTTGGTGAAAATCTTTGTAAGGAAACATTTCGGTTGTGAAGAATCAAGTTAAATTGAGTTTTGGATCTTGGCCGATGCCGTCCAGCTACATTGCAGTCTTCGCACCTACAAGTAAGCAAATGTTTGTATCCTGGAACAGTTTAGTGAACCTTCTTAGTGTATGTGTACAGTAAGAACCCTGTCTTTACTACTGAGCTTTTATTTTGAAACAATTTTATGAATTTTACTGTGTCATTGTCTATTCCATGCCAATGGCATCTTAAATTTAAAACATAGATTTTATGTACTATCTACCTAAGGCATTCTAATGTATCTAAATTAAGTCTTGGCATTAAGCTAGAATAACTAAGCATTATTAGCCATCATTATGTATTAAGCGACCCCGGTAAAAGTTACATTAAAAACAATTTTGCCTAACATCTAGCAAATTTCATTTATAACACCTCATATACATTACAAGGGAGTCGACGGCTAGCTTCTATTCTTTACTAGGTAGATAGATCAAGTAAAGTAAATTATTATTTTCCTCTAATCTTTGTAAGGTGGTAGATTATTCCGTATCCGGGTATATTTCCATTCCGCCCAATTTACCACCCTTACAAATGGCGCCCGAACGTTTTTTTATATAGTTATTTCAGTATATTTTGAGAAATTTTGTGAATTTTATGAAATGTACTCCGCTGATTGTACAATTTTCTAAGTGGTGACACATTGCAAAGAGCTCTAAGCTGTTTTTTTTTTATGGTTAACTAACTAAATAATAACTAATAGTTAGAAATTTTGTCTGATAGGTTAAGTAATTTTCTGAGTATAGTCCAACATTGGTTTTTTCTTATTTAATTAACACTTTATAAATGGTGCTTATGCCGTTCAATTATGTTATTTGACTTACCTTTGAGGTGTATAAGTGAATGTTTGCCTTCAGTTTAGTAATAAACATTGCTTAACTGAGTTGTTGTTGGGTATTGCTTTCAATAGTAAGTACATCTTATGTTTGAAAATTCCGGTAACTTAGTATAATTAAAGTTTTGAAACGCTATGTGCCGTTAACTAGTTACACACATACATTTATAAATACTAAGAGTTACAACTTGTGAAACTAAATATATAAACTATATTCAGAGATTACATTAAGTTCAAGTATGAAGTTATGAACAATTTTTTTTGTCAGTGACTTGATACTTCATTATTTTGTTGAAATTTTGTTTAGAGCTGTGTTAAGGTTATGATAAAAGCTACTTCACACACAAAACATGTTAAGTTTAATTGAATGCTGGTAGTTTAAAGTGACATTTAGAAACAGATTTTGTTGTATTTTAGGTTATGTGTTAAAAGTGTAAAGTAACAGCCATCAAACCATTGCACAATCTCTTTGTTTTTTTTGAAAGATAATATGCTAGTCAGAGTTCATTGCAACTTTGTTGCCTGTTTACTTTTGTAATTGTAAAGGTTGTAACACACTGTGTACTCATAAAGGTGATACTGCACCTTACAATCATTTATTCAATTTTGGGAAGTTTTATTTTGTTATATTTTGTTTACTATAGTAATAATATGTGCTTGTATTATTAACAATATTTTGGAATAGGAACATAATTGATAAAATAGTTAGGATAGACTTAAGAATATTGTTTTTGTTGTGTATTTTGCTTGTGTATATTTAATAGTTTAAATAACTTCTTTTGTGTTTGTGTTTAACCAATTGGTATAAGGCTAAACATAGACAGTTACACAAGCTCGATATTTTGTTAAATGTGTTTTGACTTAACACAATGGAACAGACTTTTGCCCAGTTTCATTCACTTTTGAAGGACGAATTGTGTTATGAGGTATCCATTCGTTCCGAAACTCCAGCACCTACAGTGCTAGGTTTAAAGAAACAGTTAAAACAATTAATTCAGGAAATTCCTTCTGAATCAATTTTAGAGACGGATTTCACTTCTGAAAGTGAGTTAGGGGTTATTACTAAAAAACTTCAAGACTTAGAAGATTTATTAAAAAAGTGTTCTGACACTAAAGATAGACATGCCCTCTGTAGGTCTAAAGCTTTAGCTTCACATTTGTACTTTAGAATTTTGAGAATACAGTGTTCCGAACTCAGCTTAATAAGTAGGAAGAGTGAATTACATACAAAGTTGCAGAGTTTGATTTCCAGATTAGATGCTGACAATGAGTCGTCTCACGACGAATCACTGGATTCCGAGAGTACCGCCGTTGACTGCACTGGTGATAAAAATGTTGCCAAGTGGAAGTTAAATTTCAACGGACAGGGTGATCCGCGCAGTTTCATCGAACGCGTTGAGGAATATAAAAGATCTTATGGCGTTTCAGATGGAAAATTATTTGTTTCTGCATTTCATCTTTTTACAGGCCGAGCATTGTTATGGTACAGAGGCAACAAATGTCAAGTTTCGTCTTGGTCAGAATTGAAAACTTTATTTTTAGAGGAATTTGATGCAGTAGATTATGACTACAGGTTGCTAGGTGAAATTCGAGCAAGAACACAAGGCTCTGAAGAACCGGTGTCTATCTATTTCGCTGTAATGTTTGGCATGTTTTCAAGGTTGTCAACACCACTTTCCGAAGAACAAAAGTTACAAATTTTATTACATAATATTCGCCCTTTTTACTCAGAACAATTAGCTCTTGTTGACATTAAGTCTGTCGCAATGTTGAAGGAAAAGTGTCGCAAACTAGAGGCTGCGAGGCAGCGTTCCGCCTTATTTTCTGAGCCTACTAACAGTAAGGCAACTTTAAGTTCAGAGTTTGCTTACAAACAAGTGACAAAACAGATAAACACACTTTCAGTCACACCTGCACCTAAGGTTGATACAAGTAAAGGCACTGATTTTACGAAAACAAATAAACAACTATGTTACAAGTGCGGCAAGGGTAACCATTCCTTTAAATTTTGCAGGACAGTTCCGAAATTTATTAGATGTTTTTCGTGTGGACGTCAGAACTTACAGTAAAGACATGTCCAAGTTGTAGTAAAAAGGCGATTAGTAAACCCGCTCCGGACAAAAATTCAAAAAACTAATTAGTAAGAACTGTGCAGAGACACAAGTAAAGACTTGGTCATTAACAACAAAACATCCCTTTTACCTGACACAGTTCTGTATTCAGTGGATAAACGAGACTTTAGGCCACATTTAAAGGTTTTTGTTGACGGTTTTGAGATTACAGGTTTACTAGATTCCGGTGCTTGCGCGTCAATTTTGGGTAACCAGGCGCACAAGGTTTTTTGAGATTCGGTTATAAACTGCATAGCAGTATTGATACCACATTTTCAGTGGCAAATGGAGACAAACTTGATTGCATGGGTTATATGTTTATTCCGATTACTTATAATTCCGTAACTCACATAATAAAATTTTTTGTAGTACCCTCTATAATAGCGGATGTTATTTTTGGCTGTGACTTTTGGAAAACATTTCAGTTAGCCCCTGGCATTTTTGATAATTTAGAATTAATTAAGGCACCTTCTCAATTTTACAATATTTGTGCGATTGATAATGAACAAATTCATACCATCACTTCTTTTGAAAACTTATCATCTCAACAGAAAGAATTAGCCCAGTCTGTAGTAAATAAATTTTTAGATATTTCTTCAGAGAAAATTGGATTGGGTAGAACAAAATTAATTGAACATGTTATTGACACCGGTGATGCCTTGCCAATAAAAATAAAACAATATCCACTTTCTCCCGAAAAGAAGGAAGCTTTAAGTAAAGAGTTAGATAGGATGCTGGAAATGGACGTAGTTACTCCGAGTGAAAGCCCTTGGAATAACCCAGCAATTTTAGTGAAAAAGGCAAATGGAGACTGGAGATTTTGCCTAGATTGCAGGAAATTAAATTCAGTGACAAAGGGGGATTCATACTCAATACCGTACATTCCACAAATTCTAGATAGCTTGAAAGAGGCAAGGTTTTTATCATCGATTGATTTAAGTTCAAGTTTCTGGCAAATTCCATTAGCTAACGACTCTCAGGAAAAAAACCAGTTTTACAGTTCCTGGTAGAGGGTTATTCAAATTTAAAGTCATGCCGTTTGGCCTATGCGGTGCACCAGCACGACAGCAGAGGTTAATGGACCAGTTATTTAATCAAAATTTTTGTAGTGATATTGAAAATGGAATAGTATTTTGTTATATAGATGATATTGTTATTTGTTCTGCTGATTTTGAAACCCATTTAATTTTATTAAACAGAGTTCTGGATAAACTAAAAATGGCTCAACTATCCATAAATTTTGATAAATGTAATTTTTTTAGGAACTCTTTGAAATATTTAGGGTATATAGTGGATGAATTTGGTTTACGCACAGATCCTGGAAAAGTTGCCGCAGTTTTGAACTTTCCGACCCCAAAAACTGCACAGGAGGTAAAGATTTTCCTAGGCACTTGTTCTTGGTACAGGCGCTTTATTAGGAATTTTTCAACCATCGCTGCACCACTCAATAGACTAACGAGTAAAGGAAAGAACGCACCTAAATTTGAGTGGAGCGAACAGGCAGAGGTAGCATTTAATACATTGAAGAATGCGTTGGTAACCGCACCTGTTCTTGCGGTACCGAATTTTGAAAAACCATTCAAAATACATTGTGATGCTTCTGCATATGGTGTTGGCGGTATGCTAACGCAAGAAACCGATGGTTGCGATCATCCCATTGCGTATGTCAGTAGGAGCCTAAATAAAAACGAAAGGAATTACAGCGCGACGGAACGCGAGGCTCTAGCTGTGATTTTTGCAGTGGAGAAATTTCAGGCTTATTTTGGTTCCAAGCCAGTCACAATTATCACAGACCATGCATCCCTAAAGTGGTTCTTAAATTTAGAAAATCCCTCAGGACGACTCGCCAGATGGGGTTGTAGATTATCACAGTATAATTTTGTTATCGAACATAGGAAGGGTTGTGATAATGTAGTTCCGGATACCTTGTCGAGACTCATACACGTAGATGTAGTTGGTGATCGTAATGATAACTCTAGTCAACAAGTTTTGGTAGATGACTGGTATGACAAAACATTTAATGGCTGTAAAATCAATCCAGCAAATTTTCCGAATTTTAGTATTTTGAACGATAAACTATATCGTTACAGTAAATGTAAATACCAGCTTCTCAGTGAGTTCGACTGGAAAGAGGTAGTCCACAAGAACGACATCCTTAGAATTATGCAACAAAACCATGCAGATGCAACTGCAGGTCATTTTGGTGTGTTCAAAACTCATCGCAGATTATCCCTCAGATATTTTTGGCGTGGTATGTATAAGGACGTGGTTGAGTACGTTAAGAATTGTGATACTTGCTCTGCGTATAAACACACGACATCAGCCACTCCAGGTCTGCTTGGGAAGCCTAAAGTCTGCGAGAGACCTTTTCAGGTCATTTCGGCTGATTTAGTCGGACCTTTGCCTAGGTCTAAATCAGGATTTACATTTCTTTTTGTGGTGACGTGTTGTTTTTCGAAATATACAATGTTGTTTCCGTTACGGCGTGCCACAGGTGCCGCTGTTGTTAAAGCGCTAGAGAATTTTGTATTTTTGAACCATAGTGTTCCAGAGACTGTGATTGTGGACAATGGGTCCCAATTTACAGGATCTGAATTCCGTATCTCATTAAGCGTTATAATATTCCGAAATTACACTACACACCACTGTACACTCCGCAAGTTAACCTTGTTGAGAGGTACAATAAGGTTGTTATGACTGCTGTAGCCGCTTTTGTGAAAGATAACCACAGGTCCTGGGACGAAAACCTGTACAAGGTCCAGTTCGCCATAAACAGTGCGGTTAATGAATCCACTGGATTCTCCCCGTTCTTCCTTGTCCACGCTAGAGAACCGGTTTTAAATGGTTCCTTCTATAAGGACACGGATAAGGAGTACGAGGCCGGAATTCCAAGGGAGGAATACGCAGGAAAGTTTGGAACTTTGGAGGACATATTTGGTCAGGTTAGGAGAAATTTGTTTCAGGCTCATGCAGAGTATGCAACGCATTACAACTTAAGGCGTAGGTCTGCAAGCTATTCTGTTGGGGATATAGTGTGGAAAAAGACCTATCCACAAAGCGACGCTACAAATTTTTTCGCAGCTAAGCTGGCACCTAAGTATGAAAAGTGCAGGGTTGTCAAGGTTTTGTCACCTTTGGTTTACGAACTAGTTAGAGTAGCTGACAACCACCCAATAGGCACTTGGCATATTAAGGATATTAAGAAGTAGATATTTGCCATTACTTAGTTTGGTCTAAACTGTTTGAATATTTAAGTTATCAATATTCAATTAGGAATTTGTATGAGTGTAGTGATGTTCTGAGTTAACAGTTACATTACCATGGTTCAGTTGAGGAGGAATGTAGTGGATGTATGTAGGGATGAATATGTGATGATTGGAATGCTTGTGGTAGACCAACCGGTTGAGAAAGTAAAAATGCAAATATCGTACTTTGGGGATAACGAAAAGGGGGGGTTTTGTGTTTTGTTTTCGTTTTCCTTCTAGATAATGGATCATTTCTGTTATTTTTCCGATTCTGTTCCGAGATCTATTTTCTAGGAGAGTTATTTCGTTTTTTTTTTTTCTCATATTCCGATTTTGATTCGGTTTTATTTTTCCGAATGGGATAGAGAACGGTTGCCATATCAGATGGACCCGTTCACAACCAGTTTTTCCGTATTTGTTGAGTAACTAATATTAAGATGGTAGTTTAAAAGAGTGAACCACCGTAGGCCTAGACGCATTCTATCAGTCAGCTGAAGAATGATGCCAAGATGTTTCCACTCAAGTGTCTTAGACACCATGAAGTTTTTTTGTATATATTCTTTTTAGAAGTTAGGGTTGTGTAGTTAAGTATAATGTATAAAACCTTACACTGTTTTCAGTATATTTATTTTGTTAGACAATTTTCCTTGTTAGTAGTAGATGTGCGTTCACGCGTAACTTCTGTGTTTTTTTTGTTTGTTTGTTTCAGGCAAATTGTTAGTAGTTGTTGGATGACGCTGAGGGCAGCGTGGTTCAACCTGTTGAACCTTTTCGTAGGAGGGGAAGTATTGTGACGTTGTAAATTTTGAACTACTAATTAGCGTTTCGCTTTTAATTAAAATCTATTTTGTTCAAAGTATGTTGGTGCCACCTAGCATCAAGGTGCAGAACTACGCGTGGGTCGATGTTCAGAGTTCATTCGAGCCACAATAGATGGCGTTTGCTTCGTTGTCAATTGTCGTAAAAATAAAACAAAATAATTAAATAAAACCATAATATCATTTGTTTATTGTTAAGTCATTAACAAAACGGTTCTTATAATATATCCTTAGGTTCCGCAAATATTCAAAAATGAATTGGCTTCATGATCAAACTAAATGAGAGCGGCCACACTCGGGTTGCGTCTGGCAACACCGATTGGTGAGATTTAGAATTTTTCTGGAGTCAACATGTGAAGACGAATTTTTTCGTTCCAGGAAAATCTCACTCCTTTTCGCCCATGGCTTCGCCTGGGAAAATACAATTGTTATAAATTTAGTCATCCTAACGTATTTCAATGTTTCATCAATTATGTTCCAGTTACTTTACCTTCCCAAATAAATGAGGATAATGGGTTGTGGGTGGACTCCTGAAAACCATTGGTGGCCAGGAGTTCAATAGGGTTTCCGTTTGCGTTTCCGTTTTTAGTTTTTCGGTTTTCCGTTTTTTTTTGCTTTCGTTTTCCGTATTTATTTCTTTTGCACATTCACGTTGGCAACTTAATTTCTATGGATAAGACTTGGTGAAAATCTTTGTAAGGAAACATTTCGGTTGTGAAGAATCAAGTTAAATTGAGTTTTGGATCTTGGCCGATGCCGTCCAGCTACATTGCAGTCTTCGCACCTACAAGTAAGCAAATGTTTGTATCCTGGAACAGTTTAGTGAACCTTCTTAGTGTATGTGTACAGTAAGAACCCTGTCTTTACTACTGAGCTTTTATTTTGAAACAATTTTATGAATTTTACTGTGTCATTGTCTATTCCATGCCAATGGCATCTTAAATTTAAAACATAGATTTTATGTACTATCTACCTAAGGCATTCTAATGTATCTAAATTAAGTCTTGGCATTAAGCTAGAATAACTAAGCATTATTAGCCATCATTATGTATTAAGCGACCCCGGTAAAAGTTACATTAAAAACAATTTTGCCTAACATCTAGCAAATTTCATTTATAACACCTCATATACATTACAAGGGAGTCGACGGCTAGCTTCTATTCTTTACTAGGTAGATAGATCAAGTAAAGTAAATTATTATTTTCCTCTAATCTTTGTAAGGTGGTAGATTATTCCGTATCCGGGTATATTTCCATTCCGCCCAATTTACCACCCTTACACCCGGTGAAGTACTTTTAGCTACTGCGATTATTCAGATTCTAGATGCCAACAATGTATATCATGATGTAAGGGCAGTTTTAGATTCAGGCAGTCAAGCCTCCTTTATTTCTGAACATCTTCTGAATAAACTAAATTTGAATTTTGATAACATTGAATTTAAAGTTTCCGGAATCAATAATTTAGTTTCTACCATAAACAAACGTTGTCAAGCAATAATACAGTCCAGACTCAATTCATATCAGACAAAGGTTTCTTTTCTAGTGTTACCAGAAATAACTTCATCTCTAAAAAAATCATTAAAACCTAATTTATACAACATTCCCCCCGAAATAAAATTGGCAGATCCAGAATTCTACAATCCGTCTAGCATTGACTTACTGTTAGGCGCAGACATTTTCTGGGACTTGCTCGGCACAAACAAAATCTATTTAGGCAAGAATTCTCCAGTGCTTCAAGATACTAAGTTCGGCTACATAATATCCGGGCCCACTGGAACGACAAATATACAACCATTTTCATGCAATTTTTCCCAATTTGATTCAATACAAGAGCAACTCGCTAAATTTTGGACTATCGAAGAGCTTGAAAGTTCTGACAAAGATGCATCTTTGAACGACAATGATCTTTGTGAGAACCATTTCAAACAACACATGTCCCGAGATGCAGATGGAAGATTTTCTGTAGGCATTCCGATGAAGGGCGATGAGTCTACTCTAGGAGACTCATTCCAAAGCGCTAAACTACGGTTTCTTTCATTAGAAAGGAGACTACAAAGACAATCTACATTTAAGGCAATGTACATCGATTTTATGAACGAATACAAAAATTTAGGTCACATGTCTGAAAGTGACATAAACAATTTACACACAAATTCATACTTTATGCCACATCATGGCGTTTTACGCGAGCAAAGCACTACAACAAAATTACGAGTGGTCTTCAATGCGAGCGCTCCCTCATCTAGTGGAGTGTCATCGAACGATTTACAACTGATTGGCCCCACAATTCAGAGCGATTTATTCTCAATTTTACTTCGGTTTAGACAACATAGATGTGTACTGGCAGGCGACATCGAGAAAATGTACCGCCAGGTATTAATCAATTCAAATCAGCGTCATCTACAGCAAATTGTCTGGCGAGACGACCCATCGATGCCACTAAAAACTTATAACTTAAATACGGTTACATACGGAACGGCTTCTGCACCATTTTTGGCAGTCCGTTGCCTTAAACAGCTCGCTGACGAATGTGAAAACGCAGATGTACGTCGAATTATTCGCGAAGATTTCTACGTAGACGATCTCATCACAGGATGCGATTCCGTTGAAGGCCTACTACAAATCCGCCAGCTCATCACTCAAGTACTCGCCTCCGGTTGCTTCAATTTAAGAAAATTCAAGTCAAATGTTTTAACTTGCAGTGATGATAGTTCTGCGATCAATAACATCGGTACCGTCGATTTCAGCGAGCACGAGCCGTCAAAAACACTTGGATTAATTTGGTCTCCGTCCACAGACGAATTACTATTCAACATAAAAAATGATATACCATCTAACGCCGACGTTACTAAAAGAGTTCTTCTTTCAACAATTGCGCAAATCTTTGATCCATTAGGGCTACTAAGCATTTTCACTATAAACGGAAAAAATATTTTGCAACGCTTATGGCTTCACAAATTAAATTGGGATGATCCCATTCCTGAAGATGTTTTAAATTCTTGGTCTAAATTCTATAAAGGTCTAAATCAACTAAACGATTTAAAAATACCACGACACGTAGTGTGCCACAACCCTCAGGACATTCAATTTCACATTTTCTGTGACGCGTCTAAGGACGCATACGGCGCTTGCGTTTATGTTCGATCAGTTAGCACAACGGGCGTTGTCGACGTGCATTTATTATGTTCAAAAACTCGCGTTTCACCTATAAAGCCGACATCTATACCGCGTCTCGAACTCTGTGGTGCTTCAGTGGCCGCAAAATTACTCGAAAAAGTGTTAGCAACAACTCGTTTAACCTACAGCAATTGTTTTTTATGGACGGACTCATCAGTCGTTCTTAGTTGGTTAAAAACTCAACCCAATAAATTAAAACAGTTCATTCGAAATCGAGTCTCAGATATATTAGACAGGACTAAAAATTATCCGTGGCGTCACGTGCCTACTTCATCCAATCCAGCGGATCTTTTAAGCCGAGGAGTTGGCAGTAATCAGCCAAGCAAATTGAATTTTTGGCTAAATGGACCTAATTTTTTACTCGATAGTGAGAACAACTGGCCGAACAAACCCTTTCAATATATAGAGTCAAACTTACCTGAAGTGGTTTCAGCGGTAGCATTGTCCGCTGAGCCAAGCGGACGACTTCCTTTTTCTCGTTTCTCCAATTTGCTTAAACTCAAAAATACATGTGCCTACGTTTTGCGCTTTATAAATAATTGTCGTAAACGTAAAGGCGACCGACTATTGGGTCCTCTCACTTTAAGAGAAAAAAAGCAAGCGTTTAACACTTTAGTAAAATTATCACAATTCGAATGTTTCCCGGAATATCACACGATAGCATCAGGCAAACCACTATCGTCAAAGAACAAATTGCTGTCATTAAGCCCGTTCGTTGATGACAGCGGTTTGCTTAGAGTAGGTGGTCGGATAAAAAACGGCAATTTCTCATTTGACAAAAAACATCCAATTTTAATCACATCTACACACCCACTCACTAAATTAATATTTCAAAGCGAACATTTACGTTTAATGCACGCGGGTCCACAACTTTTACTTGCTTCCATTCGAGAACAAATGTGGCCACTTGGAGGTCGAAATCTAGCAAAAAGTACAGTACACAAGTGCCATCGTTGCTTTCGAATGAAGGCACAACCAACCACACCTGTTATGGGTGATTTGCCTAGGCAACGCCTACAGCCAGGTTACCCATTCCAGACGTCTGGAATGGACTATGCCGGTCCTATACTCGCACTAAATAGAAAGGGACGGGGTTGTAGAACCATTAAAGTCTATATAGCAATCTTTGTCTGCTTCGCCACTAAAGCATGTCACCTAGAGCTAGTGACAGACCTCTCAAAGGACTCGTTTTTATCTGCGTTACGTCGTTTCATTGCGAGACGTTCTAGACCACTAACATTATTTTCAGATAATGGAACTCAATTCGTAGGTGCTCGTAACGACCTTTATAAGTTCCTCAAAGCTAATTCTGACTCAATTGTGAACTCTATGTCTGATGAAGGCATTGAGTTCAAGTTCATACCAGCGTACGCGCCCCATATGGGCGGCTTATGGGAATCGGGTGTGCGATCTTTCAAATCCCATTTAAATCGTGTCCTAGGAAACGCTCACTTAGACTTTGAAGATTTATATACCGTTCTTGTTCAAATAGAAGCAATCCTAAATTCACGCCCCCTAACTCCCTTATCACACGACCCACAAGACTTGACTCCACTGACTCCTGGTCATTTTTTGGTTGGACGACCTCTAACAGCTCTACCAACGCCTGAATTACTGCACATCAAGGAAAATCGACTCACTCGATTTGAAAGATTGGAGCAAATGCGACAACACTTCTGGTCAAGATGGCACAAAGAGTACATCGCGGAATTGCAGCAACGCACCAAATGGCAAACCAGCAAGGGCCTCGTTCTGCAAGAAGGAACACTCGCGCTAATTAAAGACGACACATTACCGCCAATGAAGTGGAGTCTCGGCCGTGTAATCAAGGTCCATCCGGGAACCGATGGAGTCTCTCGAGTTGCAGATTTACAAACTTCGAAAGGAGTAGTGCGTCGTGCATTCAACCGCATCTGTCCTCTTCCGGGGGAGGATGTTCAGAATTAAAATCAATTACTACTAAACGAAACAAGTGTCAATTGTGACACATGACAAGACATGACACTTGTCAAAACAACATTCAATGTCAATCAATGAAAAAATCAATTCTCATCTTTATCGTGTCTTTATCTAACAAAGAAAGTTTTCCTAAAAAGAGATGCGCATCTATTAACCGTTTAAACAAACAACTAAACATCAATCCCAGCAAGAAAGGAAGAAAGAAGCCAAAACCAGTGAGTTAAACAAAATTTTCTACGAGAACTTAGCCACACATGCCAACTGATTTTCCTCACTACCAGGTCGTTCTAAACTAGCTGATATCTCTCCTAAAGGGACATTTTGAGAAGTCAAATGACTCAAAATAGTAGAATCAATTGGAATAAGCTTCATGAGCAAACTCGCGAAAACCTGATAGAAGGTCAAGAGGTCCATGTGTCCGCCCAACGCAATGTGCCTGGCAGATTAAATTTGCCACACGTGAGGTAACATGTTATTCCAAATGCCAACAGTGTCCCTAAGTTCAGCCTAGCTATTTTGTTGAATTTCCTCTCTATATAGCCGATCATAGAAAGAAGCAGAGACGATCACCGCACCATCACAGTACATATCTAGTTATTGGATCTCTGGTCATTCTATGAGTTCTTAATATGAGTATACATCTACGTGGTTCATTTTTCGCAAACTAGCTACGACAGTAATCATTATACAAACTTGCGAGGGCAGAGTAGATAGGGGTATGTTTTTCACATCAATTTTTTACAATTCGCAGCCGCAATTATTATTTGTGCAATGTAGAGCAGACTCTAAACTGCGTCGTCACATCTTGACGTTCGACTCGTTCTTATGTCCGGTGTTCCGTGCTACGTATGTGCAGTGTGCAGTGTGCAGTGTGCAGTGTGCAGTGTACAGTGTGCAGTGTGCAGTGGGCACTCACCGACCGACATCTCGACATTCCAAGCAATAACTTCGGAGCTATGACCAATCGGTTGATTGGATTGCGAGCTTATCAGTTAAATAGCTTTGCTAATAATTACATTAGAGCGAGACTAACAGAAGGATCGATTGTTTGTGTTCGATCGGAGATGCGTTTGCTAGATCATAATAATAATATTATACTATTATTCATGTTTTTTGGTAAGTAGGATTGGAATGGCTAATACTTTCCTTCATTAGACCGATTTTGATGCAGTTTTTGCCCTTAGAAATTACATAGGTCGAAGGAGATCGCCAAATGTCGTTTCTAGAAAGCACGCGATGATAACGTCGAGTGTTCCAGTGTTCCCCTGCGGCCGTCCCCAGCTGGCCTTCCCCCCGCTCACCGGCTTCAGCGCGTCCGACGTGGGCAAGCCGGTGTTCGTGTTCGACGGCCTGGACCACGACACGCTGCCCGCCCACATCCGCCCCCAGTACCACGACTGCTACCAGGAGAACTATCGATGTATACGGTTCAGGTGAGTTCCTACGTTCGTGTTCGACGGCCTGCACCACGACGCGCCGCCCGCCCACATCCGCCCCCAGTACCACGACTGCTACCAGGAGAACTATCGATGTATACGGTTCAGGTGAGTTCCTACGTTCGTGTTCGACGGCCTGCACCACGACGCGCCGCCCGCCCACATCCGCCCCCAGTACCACGACTGCTACCAAGAGAACTATCGATGTATACGGTTCAGGTGAGTTCCTACGTTCGTGTTCGACGCCCTGCACCACGACGCGCCGCCCGCCCACATCCGCCCCCAGTACCACGACTGCTACCAGGAGAACTATCGATGTATACGGTTCAGGTGAGTTCCTACGTTCGTGTTCGACGGCCTGCACCACGACGCGCCGCCCGCCCACATCCGCCCCCAGTACCACGACTGCTACCAAGAGAACTATCGATGTATACGGTTCAGGTGAGTTCCTACGTTCGTGTTCGACGCCCTGCACCACGACGCGCCGCCCGCCCACATCCGCCCCCAGTACCACGACTGCTACCAAGAGAACTATCGATGTATACGGTTCAGGTGAGTTCCTACGTTCGTGTTCGACGCCCTGCACCACGACGCGCCGCCCGCCCACATCCGCCCCCAGTACCACGACTGCTACCAAGAGAACTATCGATGTATACGGTTCAGGTGAGTTCCTACGTTCGTGTTCGACGCCCTGCACCACGACGCGCCGCCCGCCCACATCCGCCCCCAGTACCACGACTGCTACCAAGAGAACTATCGATGTATACGGTTCAGGTGAGTTCCTACGTTCGTGTTCGACGCCCTGCACCACGACGCGCCGCCCGCCCACATCCGCCCCCAGTACCACGACTGCTACCAGGAGAACTATCGATGTATACGGTTCAGGTGAGTTCCTACGTTCGTGTTCGACGCCCTGCACCACGACGCGCCGCCCGCCCACATCCGCCCCCAGTACCACGACTGCTACCAGGAGAACTATTGATGTATACGGTTCAGGTCTCCCTGTCCCCACCCCACTGTCCCCGCCCCACTGTCCCCGCCCCACTGTCCCCGCCCCAGTATATACCTTGAAATTGTGAAACAGACGTCTTCCGATTCAATCACTTTGTCGAATTATGTTGACATTTTGATTACTGAACAGTTTGTTTCTATTTTCACGACGGATCACATAATCTCTACATAGTATAAAATAAAGTCGCTTCCCGCGTCTGTATATATGTATGTATGTATGAACGCGTAGATCTTTTAAACTACGCAACGGATTTTAATGCGGTTTTTACTAATAGACAGAGTGATTTACAAGAGGAAGGTTTATAGGTATGGTTTTATTCTCAAAGAAAAATCCTCTCATTTGAGAGTTTCCGAGGCGTGCGCTCGCGCTGCCTAAATGGCCAAAGTTACACGAAAACAATGTATGGTGAAATTGTTTCTTCAAAAGTTCTTTGTTTGTTTGTTCAAAAGTTCTACAGAAAAGTCCGCTATAGCATACATGTATCTTTGAAGGTTGGCTCACAATACTCGATTTTATGATTTTCAAATGTGATCTGAAATAAAGCCTTATTTTCGAGGGTGTTTTTACTGACATACTATATTAGTTCTTATCAAAATAATAGTTGATCATCTGTAGTATTCAATTTAGACCAAAATTGCACTTTACATCATTTAATTTAGAATAAATTACGTAGTATGATCTTACGAGATATCACAAAATTAAAATAATATGAAATATCGTAAGATTAAAACTAACGCGCAACAAAACTATAAACTATAAACTTGTTAGGTTTATGATAACATATTGCATGCTAATCGGCAGAATTTGGCTGTACCTTTTTGTTTTTGTAACATCTCCACTGTTTACCCAGATTCGCAATAAAGAAATTTGTATTTGTATAATGTATTTGTATTTGTATAAAAGGAGACGACGCCTATAATCTCCTCACTGACACCACACGAGTTGGATATCGGACACCACATTAGTACCTATCTACGTTGCACCCATGCGAAGCCGGGGCGGGTCGCTAGTACATTACATAACGATAAATGAGTGACGTATAGCGGTAAATAGAATACGTTGGAGTCATGTGCTGGCACGTTGCAGGCACTACATCGACCCGGTGTGCGGCTTCAACGTGGAGACGAGCCGCTGGAACCCCTACGTCAGCCTGTGCCAGCTGGACCTGCAGAACTGCATCGAGATGGTCGCCAAGGAGCGCGGCATGCACGGCAAGCAGCTCAAAGACCGTACGTCGCGTGATCTCCCCGCGCTAAATGACTGACACAAGACACACGCCACTGCCGCTCGGGAATCTGCATTCGTCTCATCCTCTCCAAGTTTAGTTTTCAGTTCACACGCGGTACAAGTTTCAAGTGTAAACTGCACACATTGTTGTGTTATAGGTACACTTCCCTCATTAAGTACGATTTGGAATAATTCAATGAGTGGATAAACTGAAAACTCGGCAACGTTTTACCAGACCCTTTTTCTGGTGCTGTAGAGTGTAGGGTAAAGGATAGATGTTCCCAGTAGCGGTACAGGTTGTAGGGTAAAGGATAGATGTTCCCAGTAGCGGTACAGGTTGTAGGGTAAAGGATAGATGTTCCCAGTAGCGGTACAGGTTGTAGGGTAAAGGATAGATGTTCCCAGTAGCGGTACAGGTTGTAGGGTAAAGGATAGATGATCCCAGTGGCGGTACAGGTTGTAGGGTAAAGGATAGATGTTCCCAGTAGCGGTACAGGTTGTAGGGTAAAGGATAGATGTTCCCAGTAGCGGTACAGGTTGTAGGGTAAAGGATAGATGTTCCCAGTGGCGGTACAGGTTGTAGGGTAAAGGATAGATGTTCCCAGTAGCGGTACAGGTTGTAGGGTAAAGGATAGATGATCCCAGTGGCGGTACAGGTTGTAGGGTAAAGGATAGATGTTCCCAGTAGCGGTACAGGTTGTAGGGTAAAGGATAGATGTTCCCAGTAGCGGTACAGGTTGTAGGGTAAAGGATAGATGATCCCAGTGGCGGTACAGGTTGTAGGGTAAAGGATAGATGTTCCCAGTAGCGGTACAGGTTGTAGGGTAAAGGATAGATGTTCCCAGTAGCGGTACAGGTTGTAGGGTAAAGGATAGATGATCCCAGTGGCGGTACAGGTTGTAGGGTAAAGGATAGATGTTCCCAGTAGCGGTACAGGTTGTAGGGTAAAGGATAGATGATCCCAGTGGCGGTACAGGTTGTAGGGTAAAGGATAGATGTTCCCAGTAGCGGTACAGGTTGTAGGGTAAAGGATAGATGATCCCAGTGGCGGTACAGATTGTAGGGTAAAGGATAGATGTTTCCAGTGGCGGTACAGGTTGTAGGGTAAAGGATAGATGATCCCAGTGGCAGTACAGGTTGTAGGGTAAAGGATAGATGTTCCCAGTAGCGGTACAGGTGGTAGGGTAAAGGATAGATGATCCCAGTGGCGGTACAGATTGTAGGGTAAAGGATAGATGTTTCCAGTGGCGGTACAGGTTGTAGGGTAAAGGATAGATGATCCCAGTGGCAGTACAGGTTGTAGGGTAAAGGATAGATGTTCCCAGTAGCGGTACAGGTTGTAGGGTAAAGGATAGATGATCCCAGTGGCAGTACAGGTTGTAGGGTAAAGGATAGATGTTCCCAGTAGCGGTACAGGTTGTAGGGTAAAGGATAGATGATCCCAGTGGCGGTACAGATTGTAGGGTAAAGGATAGATGTTTCCAGTGGCGGTACAGGTTGTAGGGTAAAGGATAGATGTTCCCAGTAGCGGTACAGGTTGTAGGGTAAAGGATAGATGATCCCAGTGGCGGTACAGATTGTAGGGTAAAGGATAGATGTTCCCAGTAGCGGTACAGGTTGTAGGGTAAAGGATAGATGTTCCCAGTAGCGGTACAGGTTGTAGGGTAAAGGATAGATGATCCCAGTGGCAGTACAGGTTGTAGGGTAAAGGATAGATGTTCCCAGTAGCGGTACAGGTTGTAGGGTAAAGGATAGATGATCCCAGTGGCGGTACAGATTGTAGGGTAAAGGATAGATGTTTCCAGTGGCGGTACAGGTTGTAGGGTAAAGGATAGATGTTCCCAGTAGCGGTACAGGTTGTAGGGTAAAGGATAGATGATCCCAGTGGCAGTACAGGTTGTAGGGTAAAGGATAGATGTTCCCAGTAGCGGTACAGGTTGTAGGGTAAAGGATAGATGATCCCAGTGGCAGTACAGGTTGTAGGGTAAAGGATAGATGTTCCCAGTAGCGGTACAGGTTGTAGGGTAAAGGATAGATGATCCCAGTGGCGGTACAGATTGTAGGGTAAAGGATAGATGTTTCCAGTGGCGGTACAGGTTGTAGGGTAAAGGATAGATGTTCCCAGTAGCGGTACAGGTTGTAGGGTAAAGGATAGATGATCCCAGTGGCGGTACAGATTGTAGGGTAAAGGATAGATGTTCCCAGTAGCGGTACAGGTTGTAGGGTAAAGGATAGATGTTCCCAGTAGCGGTACAGGTTGTAGGGTAAAGGATAGATGATCCCAGTGGCGGCACATGGGCGGTACTCACTTGTCTGCACGTTCGCTTGCTCGTGGAAATGGTATGAAATACTCGGTTGTATGTTTTCAGGAATTATTTACTATATGGGTGACGGAGAGAAGTGCGAGCATGAAGTGCGAAGATTTCAGGACAAAGTTCAACGTTTACTTTTCGCTGCAACTATAAAAGAACAAGAATCAAAGAGGTAAAGATTTTTTTAAATGAAATATGATGAGAATTGTCAGATGATAGCCAGCAAAATTATGTAATTAAATTTTAATAGTTTAGTCAGGATGTTTTGAATTTAGATGCAAATCTCTACCGGTTAGGTTGGGATGCATTCATTACTTGCTGTCCTAACTTGTCAGACAACTGTGGTGGTGGTGGAACGGTGACGTCCAGCGGGCACGTACCTGCAGGTACTCGTACACGGAGTTGGTGTTGAGGCGGTAGTAGACGGGGATGAAGAGCCAGCACACGAGCGGGAAGGCCAGCACCATGCCGTACAGCGTCTCCCACATCGCCGAGCCGAAGTACACCAGCTCCGACGGGAACCCTGCAATGCAGACGACACTCAGTAACCGCGGGGTTCACTCCGTGTCCCAGGACAAGATGGGGGTACAGGCCACGAGACGTAGTCCGCACGGCCGAGTGTGGCGCGAGGAAGAACGCTTCCTCTGTAACATTGTTTCTAGTCTTTTCTCGGCTGAGCTGCTGTTTCAACGCCTCGTGGTTTTGGTCGGGTGTTACAAACTGATCTTCATAGCATGCCTGGACTATTTAGACTTAAACTGTTAAACTGGACAGATGTAGATATGCCTCTTATATAAATCTATACCGCCTCGAGGTAGTCTCCTTTTTCGGGTGCGAAATATTTCAAGGTTCTAGATCCAGTCGTGATTTGGTAAAATTACTGATGATGCAGAGTTTTGAACAAGTCATGTTGAATGTAGATCAAAGTGAGATTATTATTTTCAAGTGGCAATCTTGACAAGAATGACAATCCTAGTTTTGTGCTGGTATCCTTGCGAGATTGGTAGACATGATTGAATTGACCAATAGCAACTGAGCGCGGGTTTTTAGCAAAACGGTGATGAGTTGTAGGGCAAATTGTTGCTAATGTTAAGACAAAAAGAAAGTAACCTGATATAAAGCATAAACTGGCTACTTGGTAGACATCCATTGGTGTCAATAGATACCACAGTAGACGTAATAGTCGTACACAACAGACTCACCTAGGAACGAGCGCACTCCGAGCGTCCCCCTGGCCACGGAGAGGATCATGGCGAGCGTGGAGACGCCGCCCCCCGCGAAGATGTAGGCGCGCTTGGCGTCGGCGCCGGCGGCGGCGTCGCGGCGGCGTCCCCACAGCGGCGCGCACGACGACGCGCACACGAACACCGCGAACACGATGCACTCCCACGCCAGCCAGCCCGTGTGCATCGCGCCGCTCCTGCAACCGAGGACACCGTCAATAGCGTTGTGCACAACCGGAATGGATATGTGACGTGATAATGGAAACATAACGACCATCCTCCTTAAAGCCCAACGATGAAGAGGAGCAGAAACCATTGGGAGATGATTGAGAGCCCTTCTCCCCAGTGTCAGCCCCTCGCAGCGCGCCGCGCGTCGCAGCTTGCCGAGACGAGCGTAGGTAGTACAAAGACCTAAGGCATTTGATTCTGTTTATCACAAAACTTTGCTACTTAAACTTAGTACTGAACCTACAAAAGCTTTGCACTTGATTTCATTGCCTCTTAATATCTTAGTGATCGTTCAAAAGGTATGTATAAAATTAATGTTAAGTCTTGTAGGCCTTCACGGGTGTACCGCAGGGCTCAACCTTAGGTCCTTTCTTATTTTTGGTGTATATAAATGACTAGCTTATGCCCGCGACACAATTATCAAACCCCTATTTCATCCCCTTAGGGATTGAATTTTCAAAAATCCTTTCTTAACGGATGCCTACGTCACATATAGCTATCTGCATGCCAAAGGAGAATGGGCGGTTTCGTCCCCAGTGGTGTAAGTTGTGATATATGTCATTTCAAAGGTCATGATGATAGCTTCATTTTATTGTATGACACCAACAATGAGTTGCGTGCAGAGAAAGAATGAGGAAGCATTTAATTTCATTAATCCAGTGAAAGTGAATAAAATAAAAATATCTTTTATTCAATTAAACTCTTACAAGTACTTTTGAATCATCTATTATAATATATCTAAATATATAAAAGAGAAATACCTCTCACTCACTGACTGACTGACTAATCACGAAATCTCAGGAACTATAAAGCCTACAAACTTGAAATTTGGAAGGTAGGTTCTTTCTAGGACGTAGGTGTCAGCTAAGAAACGGTTTTGAAAATTTCCCCCTAAGGGTGTGAAAGGGGGGGTCGAAGGTTGTATGAAAGTCCTATGTTTTTGAAGTTAGAGACGTGAAAATCGACATTTAGGTTATTAGCTTTAAATAATAAAAATCTGTATAATTCAGTTTGGGAAATTACCTCCTTAAGGGTAGTAAAATAGGGGGGAGATGTTTTTATACAAAAGTTTCAACTATTGTTATTTTTACGTGAAATTTGAAATGTAGGCTATTTCTAGGGGGTAGATATCAGATAATAAAGGATCTAATTAAATCCCCGCCCCCTAAGGGAGTAAAATGGGGGTGGAAGGGTTATATGAAAATCCTATGTTTTTGAAGTTAGAGATATAAAAATTGGCATTTAGGTATTCTGGGTTCCGTGCCTTAAGGTGAGACTGAGTGAGTAGGTAAGTGAGGCCTTTTGCAGCGGGAAAATTTCAGATCTCATGAGAAACCAGGAATTTTACGCGGACGAAGTCGCGGGCTTCTGCTAGTAATAAAATAAATGGTAACAGTAAATAGATACAAACGATTTGGAGGATCATATAAATGTTGAGATGTTAATACTGATCAACATGTTGATCACTTTCAAGGGTGCCTGTCCACTCGAGCGGAGCGTAGAGATACCTAACCGCTCGCATGCTTCACATACAAGAGTGTGAGCGGAGCGGAAGGCCGCTCGCGCTCCTGCCGATCGAGCTCGTTTCGATGGCCGATGCTGCCGAATCTTACTGCTTACGTCACACACCTTTAAGTACAATATCATGGAGAACTCTCAGGCATGCAGGATTCCTCGCGATGTTTTCCTTCACCGTCACGGCGAGTGATATTTGGAAACGTGTGTCCGGGATCGACGTCGACGTCGGGCAGGGTGACGTGCGGGTGTGCGGGTGTGCGGGTGTGCGGGTGTGCGGGTGTGCGGGTGTGCGGGTGTGCGAGTGTGCGGGTGTGCGGGTGTGCGGGTGTGCGGGTGTGCGGGTGTGCGGGTGTGCGGGTGTGCGGGTGTGCGGGTGTGCGGGTGTGCGGGTGTGCGGGGCGTCCCCCGGACTCCTACCCCGGTAGCCGTGTCAACGTGTCGGCAGATAGTATCTACATAAGAGGCGGCACTAATGTTGCGCGAAGCGTTAAATTGTGGCTTGTGGCGGCGGCTGTTGACACGCGGCCTTTGTTGGCGATCATTGCTGTGTTTGATGCACAACAATGGCCGCGTTCTGCGTCTACTCGCACTCGCAGGTACACAACACACACCAAGTGCCGGTCGACTGGGTACACACAACACACACCAAGTGCCGGTCGACTGGGTACACACAACACACACCAAGTGCCGGTCGACTGGGTACACACAACACACACCAAGTGCCGGTCGACTGGGTACACACAACACACACCCAAGTGCCGGTCGACTGGGTACACACAACACACACCAAGTGCCGGTCGACTGGGTACACACAACACACACCAAGTGCCGGTCGACTGGGTACACACAACACACACCAAGTGCCGGTCGACTGGGTACACACAACACACAGCAAGTGCCGGTCGACTGGGTACACACAACACACACCAAGTGCCGGTCGACTGGGTACACACAACACACACCAAGTGCCGGTCGACTGGGTACACACAACACACACCAAGTGCCGGTCGACTGGGTACACACAACACACACCAAGTGCCGGTCGACTGGGTACACACAACACACACCAAGTGCCGGTCGACTGGGTACACACAACACACACCAAGTGCCGGTCGACTGGGTACACACAACACACACCAAGTGCCGGTCGACTGGGTACACACAACACACACCAAGTGCCGGTCGACTGGGTACACACAACACACACCAAGTGCCGGTCGACTGGGTACACACAACACACACCAAGTGCCGGTCGACTGGGTACACACAACACACACCAAGTGCCGGTCGACTGGGTACACACAACACACACCAGTGCCGGTCGTACTGGTACATTCACACACACACGCAAGTGCCGTCGACTGGTACACACAACACACACCAAGTGCCGGTCGACTGGGTACACACAACACACACCAAGTGCCGGTCGACTGGGGTACACACAACACACACCAAGTGCCGGTCGACTGGGTACACACACACACACCAATTGCCGGTCGATGGGTACAACAACACACACCAAGTGCCGGTCGACTGGTTACACACAACACACACCAAGTGCCGGTCGACTGGGTACACACAACACACACCAAGTGCCGGTCGACTGGGTACACACACACACACCAAGTGCCGGTCGACTGGGTACACACAACACACACCAAGTGCCGGTCGACTGGGTACACACACACACACCAAGTGCCGGTCGGACTGGTTACACACAACACACACCATGTACCCAGTCGACTGGGTACACACAACACACACCAAGTGCCGGTCGACTGGGTACACACAACACACACCAAGTGCCGGTCGACTGGGTACACACAACACACACCAAGTGCCGGTCGACTGGGTACACACAACACACACCAAGTGCCGGTTCGACTGGGTACACACAACACACACCAAGTGCCGGTCGACTGGGTACACACAACACACACCAAGTGCCGGTCGACTGGGTACACACAACACACACCAAGTGCCGGTCGACTGGGTACACACAACACACACCAAGTGCCGGTCGACTGGGTACACAAAACACACACCAAGTGCCGGTCGACTGGGTACACACAACACACACCAAGTGCCGGTCGACTGGGTACACACAACACACACCAAGTGCCGGTCGACTGGGTACACACAACACACACCAAGTGCCGGTCGACTGGGTACACACAACACACACCAAGTGCCGGTCGACTGGGTACACACAACACACACCAAGTGCCGGTCGACTGGGTACACACAACACACACCAAGTGCCGGTCGACTGGGTACACAAAACACACACCAAGTGCCGGTCGACTGGGTACACACAACACACACCAGGGCCTACTCCGCCAGCTAATCGCACTTCGCAGAAAATTATTGCACAAAATAAGATTACGTACCTACTTATTTAACTACTACTACTACTACTGTACTAGCTGATGCCCGCGACTTCGTTCGCGTGGATTTAGGTTTTTTTTAATCCCGTGGGACCTCTTTCATTTTCCGGGATAAAAAGTAGCCTATGTCAATTTCCAGGTCTTTATCTATACGCGTATGATATGGTTTAGGCTCATAATATATGCCATATCGAACGAATTGCTGACGGTCACGGAGGTAGTCTGATAATACATGTAGGAGCTGAGGAGAAAGACCAATAGCACTGAGTTTTTTTAGAAGAATATCGTTATTGATACGTATATTGATGCAGCATTATAAACTCGTATGCTTCTTCGTAATTTTTCTTATTTTTCTTGTTTTATGTAATATTTAGTATTTAATATTTAGTACTATTGTAAATTGCAGTGTTATTATTTTTTATTTTTTCATATTTGTATTTTTAGTTTTAAGTTAACTGGTAATCCCGCACTTGCAAACTTTTAAAATGCATGCCGGTTTGCCAGTAATTGGGTGTACACTCTAAATTTTTTCTCTGTGAATTGTAATTGTTATTTTATAATATGTGTACTATCTTAGCGTTTAAACTACCGTGAGTGATTTCCATTATAAATACTATCTGTCCCGGCTTACTCACGTGTGTAGTCGACGTTAGCCCGACTAGTTTCGAACCCATCCGGGGTCCTTTTTCAAGGGAGTCCGTTCGCGCACGCGCCGCGACTAATTGGCGACTAATTTCGATCGCTTCCCGTATCTTCCGCGGTACTAAAAACTTTTCCCGGGACAATACGGAAACCTTGTCGAATCGTATGTAGTGCGTCGTACCTGAATTTTGGATATGTTCTGCTACACACGTGAGTAAGCCGGGACAGATAGTATTTATAATGTGTACTATCTGTTGACAAACCAATAAAAAAAAATAAAAAAAAAATATTATAAATATATTATATATATATTATATATTATATTATAGTAGTTATGTTATGTCAGGTTTAGGTTTGAGCGAGAGACAATCATAAATCATCATGTCCAAGTTTAGCGCAGGTCTATTTATATATCGCAGACGATATATTTTCGTATATTAGTTTCCTATTTGCCGGCCTTGTGCCTGCGACCTACCTACGTCCTAGCGTGGTTCTAGAACACTCTGCCTACTTCATCATTTATGTAATTAAACTTAATACCTAATTAGGTATTATATAACGCTATTCAACAATCCATAATAATTATTACTTAAGTATTATAAATTGTAAAGCATGTCTACCTGTCTGTCTGTCTGTCTGTTACCGTTTCACGGTTCGACCACAGAACCGATGTGGCCGACACTTGGAACGAGATAGCTCGTATCTCGGAGACGAAAATATGTAAAAGGGCCTGGCGCGCCGCCATCGCGATAGGCCGGGTGCCCGTCGCCCGGCGCCCGACGCCCGGCGCCCGACGCCCGACGGTAGGCTCCTGGCGACGAGCCTACGCCCTACTGCCACCGCTCTGTGTACATAGAGTGTCGAGTGGCTTCGCTTCAGTGCTGTCTGCTGTCTGCCATCTCTTGCCATCGTCTCTTGCAATACCAGTCGGCTCAAGTGCCGCAGTGGCAAGGGACCGGCGCGCGTATGACGCGGCCTGCACTCGTGTGGCGACAGTCCGTGAAGTCCTAACTTGTCGACATCCACACAACTGCCACAGGAGGAGACTCGCACGAGGAGCGCAGACCGGAACCCGAGCCGCAGACAGGTTGCGATTCGGATAGATAGTTTTACTTCGATACATAGACATAAATTAACATAACATTATCAGTGAAGCGAGAAGTAGGTAGGTACTCAAGTAATGAATTAACGAGTTAGCAATTACAATGTACCACAGACTTACATGAAGTAGGTAGGTATATATATACCTCACGTGCACGTGCCACTAGTGACTAGGTAGGTAGGTAGGTAGCTAGGTACTCACTATTTGGTTTCTCAATAGTTACTACAATTACCTATTACGGCACAATATTGTATTGCAACGAAACTCACACCTGACTACTATTCCATCCATACTAATTGTAAATATGCGGTCTGTCTGTCTGTCCGTCGTCTGTCAAGAAACCCTATAGGGTACTTCCCGTTGACCTAGAATCATGAAGTTTAGTAGGTAGGTACCTACAGGTCTTATAGAACAGTAGGTACCTAACGGAATAAATCCGAAAACCGTGAATTTGTGGTTACATCACCAAATAAACATTTGTGGTTACATCACCAAATAAACATTTGTGGTTACATCACCAAATAAACATTTAAATGTGTTTATGATCTATATCTAGGTATTATTATTATTTTCAATTTTCAAAGTTAGATAACTATACCAAGTGGGGTATCATATACAATGGCTTTACTTATGCCTACATTCTCGGCTTCTTCTCAAGAAACCAAAGAGCTTCCATGAAATTTTCAAAAACTAAAAAGAAATGAATATAGGTACCTACTAACTAAATACATAATCATTTAAATTTCAGAGTAGCCCCCTAATCATATAAGTTTACAAATTACAATAGAATTACTTTACTTAGTTAGTGTTTGTAACATCGACATAAATGACAAGATATGCCCAAGCGAACAAAATTTTTCACGGTTTTGGAACCAAATAAATCAGCGCCACCTCTTAGATACTAATGAACGACCCGTTTGAAATCCAGACGTCACTGAGGTTGTATTGGTGCTAAATGAACATTTTAGGACCAATGAATCGGTGTCATTTTGCTTGTTCAATGGCCCTGTCCTTACGAAGTAATATATAAGTCAATGGTTTGTAACAATATTTTTTTATATAATTATTTCCTGTAAAACATATTGTATCTCGTACCTACTATAGGTAGGTATATAGGTAGGTAGGTAGGTATATAGGTAGGTAGGTATATAGGTAGCATCTCATAGTCAGACTAAAAAGCACTTGTAAAAGTTTACTTGAATAGAAATATATATTCTATTATATAATAGAATATAATACCTTCTTAGTCTATTCTATTCTATGCTATACACCAAAACTCTTTGTTTATTTTAACGACAATATGTCGCAAGGAGGTAAGTTTCCACATTTCGAGCCAATTTGCGAATTCCGGTGACAATATGAATGTGTCCAACACAAAAATGTTCCCCAACAGTGGGAGTGGACAAATCCGAACCAAAACACTTCTCTCGCACTTCAGATACATCTTTGACCCGAATTGCGATTCACAATTTAGCTACTTTTTGCTGACATTACTTACTTTTTAGGGTTCCGCTTCCGAAGGGTGCCGACGGGACCCTATCATATTATCTAGGTACTCGTGTGCTATCACTAAGCCTGCGCCGTCCGTCTGTCTGTCTGTCAGCGAGCTGTATCTCGTGAACCGTTAATAGCATAGTGTAGAATGTAGAAATTATGTATTTGTGTTGCCGCTACAACAACAAATAGTGTGACGTCACGACACAGTGGTGTCCCTATCTAACCAAACGATCTAGGTCTCAACCTAGATCATCCAACTATTATGTAGGTAAGTACTAGATCTACACCAAAACCTATAGATAACAAGTAGGTACTTGTCATAATAATTATTAAGTAAGTAGGTATAAATAATTTCCCAACTCACGACATTTCTGCACCTTTCAATTAAATGTTGAATTATTCATTTCTTTTCATTTTTATCGTTACGGTGTTATATTTGTTTACGTTTCTATCACAACTTGTTAATGTTGAATTATTCATTTCTTTTCATTTTTATCGTTACGGTGTTATATTTGTTTACGTTTCTATCACAACTTGTAAATGTTGAATTATTCATTTCTTTTCATTTTTATCGTTACGGTGTTAGGTATATTTGTTTACGTTTCTATCGCAACTTGTAAATGTTGAATTATTCATTTCTTTTCATTTTTATCGTTACGGTGTTATATTTGTTTACGTTTCTATCGCAACTTGTAAATGTTGAATTATTCATTTCTTTTCATTTTTATCGTTACGGTGTTATATTTGTTTACGTTTCTATCGCAACTTGTAAATGTTGAATTATTCATTTCTTTTCATTTTTATCGTTACGGTGTTATATTTGTTTACGTTTCTATCGCAACTTGTAAATGTTGAATTATTCATTTCTTTTCATTTTTATCGTTACGGTGTTATATTTGTTTACGTTTCTATCGCAACTTGTAAATGTTGAATTATTCATTTCTTTTCATTTTTATCGTTACGGTGTTATATTTGTTTACGTTTCTATCGCAACTTGTAAATGTTGAATTATTCATTTCTTTTCATTTTTATCGTTACGGTGTTATATTTGTTTACGTTTCTATCGCAACTTGTAAACTAAAGCAGTTAAAGGTACCTACATCTATATACGAGGGTGGATTGATAAGTTTCCGGCCTGACTAAGAAAAACAAGGTTATTTAAAAAAAAAAAAATTATTTCTCAACATAATCTCCTCCAAGGCTGATACATTTCTCATAGCGGTGTTCCAGTCTATTAATGCCATCTCTATAGACTGATTCGTCAAGCTCCTCAAAATAACCATTTACAGCTTCGATTACTTCTTCATTGTCTGCAAATCTCTTACCGCCAAGCCATTTTTTGAGGTTAGGGAACAGAAAATAGTCACTCGGGGCTAGGTCTGGAGAGTAAGGAGGGTGCGGCATCAATTCAAACTTTAGATCGTTGATTTTAGCCGTCGCAACGATTGACGTGTGCGCTGGTGCGTTATCGTGATGAAACAAGATTTTTTTCTTCGCCAGATTAGGTCGTTTAATTTTCACCTCGTGGCTCAAACGTTGCAATAAGTCTGCGTAGTATTGACCAGTGATAGTTTTACCCTTTTCAAGGTAATCAATGTATATTATACCTCTTGCATCCCAAACAACAGTAGCCATAACCTTGTTCGCCGAAAAAATTGTTCTTGCCTTCTTTGGAGTTGGTTTCCCTGGTCCAATCCACTGTTTAGACTGTTCTCTGGTTTCAGGAGTGTAGTGGTGGACCCAAGTTTCGTCAACGGTTACGAATCGACGCAAAAATTCGCTTGGATTACGCTTATACAATGACAAATTTGCGGTAGAAATGTTTTTTCGAATCAATTTTTGGTCGACTGTTAGCAAACGCGGCACCCATCTTGCACAGAGCTTTTCCATATGCAAATGTTGGTGCAAAATATGTTGCACACGTTCATATGACATCTTACAGGTCTCAGCTATCTCACGCACTTTCAATCTGCGGTCTCCCAGCACTATTTGATACATTTTTTCGATCATATCTGGAGTTGTGACCTCAACGGGGCGTCCTGAGCGAGGCTCATCAGAGGTGCTCCCACAACCCTTTTTAAACTCGGAAACCCACTGCTTAACGGTTGAATATGACGGGGAGGATGTCCCCAGTGTTGAGTCCATCTCTTCTTTAATTTCCTTCGGCGTTAACCCCTTCAAATAAAAGTATTTGATGACAGCACGATTTTCCTGCTTTTCCATTTTTACGAAAAACACAGAGGCGTCTTGTTCAGCGTGCTCTCAAACCTACACTAGCAAGGCGATCGGGCTGAAACTATAGCTACAAGCTATCCAAGGATGGTACTATAGAATGTCACCTTAAGGTAGGCCTAGTGGCGCCATCTCTTGGTCAGGCCGGAAACTTATCAATCCACCAGCGTATATAAAATTCAAAGTCCTGACTGACTGACTGACATAGATATCAACGCACAGCCTAAACCGCTGGTCCTAAAGACATGAAATTTGGAAGGTCTATTCTTTGTGAAGAGTAAGTATCCACTATGAAAGGATTTTTCGAAATTCCACCCCTAAGTGGGTTAAATGGGGGATGGAAGTTTGTATGAAAGTCGGTCATTTTTCAATTTATTTGCATGAAAATTGGTATTTGGGTTTTCGGTTACAAATGAAGAAATACGTGTTTCAGGATTTTTGGCAAATTTGCCCATAAGGGTGGTAAAATAGGGGATGAAAGATTGTATGGGAAAGTTTTAATTATTGATATTATAATTGACTCACCGTACCACGCGACGTTCGAGAACCATGGCTTACCCTTTGTAAGGGTTAACGATAGGGGTTTTAATTTGGGTTCATATAATATTACTATATAATAATATGGTACTTAGTTATTATAATATTATACTAGGTGGGTATATTTTATAATATTTAATGTCTTTGGCAGCACATAAATACAATTAATGTGTCTACCTGTCTGTGTGTTTCATTTCGAAAATATGAGCGCCGTTTATTTAGTTCATTATGGTTAAGATGTACCTACACGCGACTCGTGATTATTGTATGTCGGTGTTTGCTTGCTCGCTTATCTTCCAAACGGCTAAACCGATTTTGACGGGACTTTTGCACGTAGGTGGAGCTATGCGCGGAACGATAAAGGTTACATTTTATCCCGGGATAACAAAGGATAACAATGGATCTCCAATGTAATCTAACAACAAATAATAAAAAAATCAAAATGGACTCGCAGATGGGGGTTTCGTACAAGATTATGTACTTTTTAATTTTTTTTAATTTACATGGCTGCTATTTTGAAGTTTTTATTATTTGTTGTTAAAGCGGCAATAAAAATACACATTTTGTGAAAAATTTAAAACTCTACCTATTACGGTTCAAGAGATACAGCCCGCTGACAGACAGACAGACGGATTGACGGATGGACAGCGGAGGCTTAGTAATAGGGTCTCATTGGCACCCTTCTGTTACAGACAGAAAAAAAGACGTTAATTATACAACTGTGCCACACATCACATCAGCTTATCTTCCACCTGAGAACAAGCAAAAGAAGCGCCGGAACAAACTGTCATGTGTGGCACAACCCGAAAAAGGGTACAGAACCCTAAAAACAGTTAAATTAATGAAGTAAATTTTTAATTTTGTGAATTTTTCATAATTTAAAAAAAAAATTATAATTTTGTGTCAGAAAAGTCACCCATTTACTTTGTATTCACATCAAATAAACTCCTATTAAGGATATTTTTTTAAATTATTTCTAAAGTGGTAAGTCCATAAAATTTTTTAGAAGTGTTTTAGAAATACTTAGATGCCATTGGCGCCATTTTTTAGTTTTTTTTCAAGTCTTGAAGTTTTGTAACTACAGCGCTCGAAGAATAATTTGGAACTTTTGATAGAATTGTAGGCATGTTCCATAATGCCTAGGTAGTAGGTAAATCGTAATTTTGTAAGCGATAGTCAAGTTACTAATGACCACATAAAAAACTTTCCAAGAACGTTCTACAGAAAAAAATAAAAATAAAAACAACTGACGGATGAAAATTATGAAAAAATCATTAAAAAATTCATTATCTCAACATACAAAAGAGTAATTTGGATACCCCTTAATATAAGGTATTCAAATTTTTCTTCTAGACGTCACATCCCCGGCCACCCTGTATAAAAGGCAAAGGTGACTGACTGACTGACTGACTGATCTATCAACGCACAGCTCAAGCCACTGGACGGATCGGGCTGTGGCATGCGGATAGCTATTTTGTAGACATCCGCTAAGAAAGAATTTGTGAAACTTGAACCCCTAAAGGGGTAAAATAGGAGTTCGAAGGTTCGAAACGCGGACGAAGTCGCAGGCATAAGCTAGTTATTAATATTTAAATACATAGTTATGTATATTTTGGAACGGTTTATGAAGTTCAGAGCAGTTTGTTTTCTATAGACGTCCTATAAGTAGATATTGCACGCAGAGCACCTTTGAGCTAGGCAGTCTAGACTCTAGACTCTAGACTCTAGGCACTAAGCCGGTCTCGCAGTACGTCGCGGTAAGGTTGTTAACTCTCGCCGCGTAGGTATTCATCTACAACTAGGCACCTACTTACAGATCGACCGACATGGTGAAATAAAACCGGCCAAGTGCGAATCAGGCTCGCGCACCGAGGGTTCCGTAGTAGGTACAGTCGCATTTTTTCGACATTTTGTACGATAAATCAAAAACTATGATTCATAAAAATAAATAAAAATCTGTTTTAGAATCCACAGGTGAAGCCCTTTCATATGATACCCCCACTAGGGCACTAGATATAGTTATCTTACTTTGATAATTGAAAATTCTAATTATTCGTTCATGACCATAGTTTAATTTTTTTTGTGTACCTAACCACAAATTCACGGTTTTCAGATTTTTCCCCTTATGTCAGCTATAAGACCTACCTACCTACCAAATTTTATGATTCTAGGTCAACGGGAAGTACCCTGTAGGTTTCTTGACAGACAGACATAAAGTGATCCTATAAGGGTTCCGTTTTTCCTTTTGAGGTACGGAACCCAAATAAAATAATTCCACGTAAGAATGTCATCTGCATCGATCAGGTGGCGCAGTACCTGCACACTTAGTTTGTTATTTAAGTGGAAAGTCTCGGGTTCGATTCTCGAATTTGGAAATTTTAAGTTGTAAACTGTATCGGGTCGGGTCTGATGGTAAGCTGTGGCCGTGGTGGGGCGGCACCTTGGCACTTGACCCTCGGCTGGCGCCGGCGATACGATACGTCCCTACGATGTCGCATACATGATACAACCCATGATACAACATGGGTAGGTAAGTATGCGTTTACTCAAATTAAAACCTTTACCACCAGCTGAAGTGAAATATCAGGCAAGGGTTTATCTTGAAACTAAATTTGAAAAAAAAAATCAAATTACCTACTTAAGTTCATATAAACGAACAGTAAATAGAAAATAATGGTACGTAGGTAGAATGTATTGTTGTACACAACATGTTCCATCGGCCACTCCACAAAAACAACTCACTTTGTTTTCCGCCTTCCGGGAGTCGCAAATAGACGAGTTGGCCGGCTTCCACGCGCCGTCTGTAGCACTGGCGTGTACTGTGTACCGCGTGTACCGCGTGTACTGCGTGTACTGTAGCTGTGTACTGCGCGGGACGGCGAGCGATCGCCGACTGACCGTTTCACAACATGCGTGACTTTATTATAATAATATATTTTGTCTATTGTCATTTTCATCAGATTGTAGGCATCAGGCTAGCGACTAGCTAGTCCCTCGACGCAAGAGGGTTGTTTCTCCGCGCGCGTGTACCTGTGTACATCTGACTGAGGCGCTCCGAGGGAGAACCAGAGTAACCGACAGCTCAGCGAGTTGCGAAGTGGCAATGGGCAGTCCTCATAGTTCAACACACCGATAGACGTTGGGGTCCCTAGGTGCTAGAATGGCGACCTCGAACCGGGAAGCGTAGCGTTGGAAAACCGCACTAGGTGGACAGACGATATCAATCGATGTCTGCGTGAGCCGCTGGATGGCGGCGGCGCAAGTTCCTACTGCTCGTAGGTGCCATGTTCGCACACCTCTGTGGCGTGTGGACTGCACCTACCTCACACGTTAAGTACATACATATAGATAACTCCCAACCCATCATCATTTCTTAACCCATTACTGATCACGGATTTCCTCTCAGAATGAGACAGCTTAGGCCTTAGTCTACCATGTTGGCCGAGTGCTGATAGTATAATTAACACACCTTTGACACCATTATAAAATATGGAGAACCCTCAAGCATGCAGGTTTTTATGTGATTTTCAATTAACGCACATATTATAAGTAGGTAGGTACCTACCTATCTAGCGACTTAACTCCGAAAAGTTCGAGATGCGTACCTACCTGGGATCGAACACGGAACCTCCGAAGCCTTACTGCTAAGTAGTAGGCCCCTGCAGACGATGTGCCAACTTGCGAAGAGATAACTAAGTACTTCCGCGTGGAACTCTTTGATTTTCCAGGAAAAACAGTAGCCTAGGTCCGTCCCCGGGATGTAAACAAACTGTACCAAATTGGGCCGGAGAGACAGACAGACCGACAGACACACTTTCACATAATATTGAAAGTATGGAACAGATGGTCTACTTAGGTAATTACACCGATAGTAAAATATCCTCATATTTATAGCACAAGTAAGTAATGTTTATAGCACAAGTAAGTAATGTTTATAGCACAAGTAATGTTTATAGCACAAGTAAGTAATGTTTATAGCACAAGTAAGTAATGTTTATAGCACAAGTAAGTAATGTTTATAGCACAAGTAAGTAAACGCTAAAATCCCAAAACCTTCAATTTGTGGTTACATCACAAAAAAATGAAACATTATTTGTTGGTGGTACGAAACCCTTCGCGTGCGCCCGACTCGCACTTGACCAGTATTTTTCCTACAGTTAGTCCTAAAAATAGTTAACCGACTTTTGACGATACAGTCATAAGCAAAGTGCACACGATCCCGGTTCTTGTTGAGTACGTACCTCACAACGTACCTACACAACAACGAGAGTGCGCTTCTCTGTGGGCGTGCTCACGGACGCGGGGCCTGACAGCCGACTCCGCGGATATTGCTGATAGTTAGCCCTTCACTGAGGGTGTGGATCTCCATTGCTCGGCTGGAAGAAGCGCCGGACTAACCAGCTCTTAGTTCTACGATGTGAAGTGTGCCACAGTTTTGTATATAAACGTCTTTTCTTTCTTTCTTTCATTGATGGGAAGTCATGGTGCAGTCTAAGATGGAAGCGAGCTAACTTGAAATGAGTGTGGTTTCGGTTTGTACACGTTCTGGTACGCTAAATCGCTTGGCGGCTCGGCTTTGCCGCTAGGCTGGATACCGACAGGCCCCTGCTGCAGTGTCGCGCGCGTCACCGTCACCACGCCTGACGCCTGACGCCCGTGTTGCGTTGTGCTGCTAGTTACCTACTGCTCAGTTATACAGTATAACAACAGTCAGGGTGTCCGTGTGTTCTGCTGCAATTGTCGGGTGCCGCTATAGCGGGTAAGTACCTACCGCCATTCCCATTGCACATTTCGCCATAGTTCTCATGAAATGAAATACATACATAAGCCTCAATAGCTCAACAGGTAAAGGAGTGGACTGAAAACCGAAAGGTCGACGGTTCAAACCCCGCCCGTTGCACTATTGTCGTACCTACTCCTAGCACAAGCTTGACGCTTAGTTGGAGAGGAAAGGGATTAGTCATTTAACATGGCTAATATAAAAAAAAACAGACAAAATGTCGAAAATTTACGACTGCAAGCGGAACCCTCGGCGCTCGAGTCTGACTCGCACTTGGCCGGTTTTTTCTTTTATCGGCAATATACTTTTAACGAGCCGTGATTAAGACGTCCTAGTGGTTAGACGTCCACTTCCTATTCGGGAGGTCAGAGGTTCGATGTTTAACGGTGAAGAAAAACATCGTGAGAAAACCTGCATGCCTGAGAGTTCTCTATAATGATCCCAAAGGTGTGCGAAATCTGCCGAACCGCACTTGGTCAGCGTGGCGGACTATGGCTTAAATTAAATCCTTGTCATCCCGAGAGACCTGTTCTCAGTAGTGAGCCGGTGATGCTGATGATACTTTTGACGGCTTTCATGGCGTAGTGGTGAGGCGCTGCGCTGGGAGGTCGCGAGTTCGATTACGGGCAGAGTGAACTTGGAAACTTACAGCATCTTGTGTTGCAGACGTCCACATAGCTGACGATGATGATGAATCAATTTACTTAACTACTTATTTCTTTCCTACCTAAGCTACGGAACCCTCGGTGGGAGAGTCTGAATCGCACTTTACTGGGTTTTTTATATACTTATTAGCTATTCATTTAATCTTTGTGGGCGAAGGCCCAGATCTAAATTAGTGTTCGCGTTTATATACACTACACTATATACCTACACTATATACAGACAGCGTCACTTGCCCAAATATTATCTACTCTGTAGTTTTTTACGATGATAAAATGAGCAAATGTGGACTGCTATAGCACGCGACAGGCCTCACACCCCGACTGCTATAGCACGCGACAGGCCTCACACCCCGACTGCTATAGCACGCGACAGGCCTCACACCCCGACTGCTATAGCACGCGACAGGCCTCACACCCCGACTGCTATAGCACGCGACAGGCCTCACACCCCGACTGCTATAGCACGCGACAGGCCTCACACCCCGACTGCTATAGCACGCGACAGGCCTCACACCCCGACTGCTATAGCACGCGACAGGCCTCACACCCCGACTGCTATAGCACGCGACAGGCCTCACACCCCGACTGCTATAGCACGCGACAGGCCTCACACCCCGACTGCTATAGCACGCGACAGGCCTCACACCCCGACTGCTATAGCACGCGACAGGCCTCACACCCCGACTGCTATAGCACGCGACAGGCCTCACACCCCGACTGCTATAGCACGCGACAGGCCTCACACCCCGACTGCTATAGCACGCGACAGGCCTCACACCCCGACTGCTATAGCACGCGACAGGCCTCACACCCCAGGCCTCTCAATCTGTCGCGTACTACACCTACCTACAAAATGGTGTAAACAGCGAGTATCTTGTATTAGTGAGGGCCGTCAATCTGCGGCTGAAAGACAATTGGAAAGTGTAATGAATGCTCATTGTCTATTGGTGACGTCATGTAGGTATACAATATACATCAGCTATCAACATAACCTTGGCCGAGTGGCGACAAAGGGAAATAAATAAAAACAACAAAACTCTATATCATTAAAAGATTTAAAAACTTTCATTAAAATAACAATTATTTATAATAATTTATATACATGGTGTTATATAAATATGTTATACACAACAAAATATTCTGACAATACTGAAGCGGAGTTAAGCTACCCGTCCACCGTCCACTGCGCCAGTTTGTTTCATTCAATCTGAAGAAGGAAATTATGTAGAGAGAGAGAGAGCCAGCGTATGCCAGATCTTCGTTATTTCATAAAAGCTGAAAGTTTCTCTGCGCCCAACACAGGGAGGAAAGATTAGCATTTACACTTTAATATTTAAGGGTGTCTGGCAGGGGATTGCCACGATACTAAGTGTGTCGCAATCGGCAATGCGTGACGTGCTTTCGAATAAATTCCGAAGAAAAAAAAAATGGACTTAATACTTTGAAAAGATTTTTTACACCTTTAACTAAAACTAACTTTTCTTCTAAAACCACCATGATCCAAACTTCATAGTCTGTATGGGGGATTATACGCAGAGAAAATTTAAGCTTTTATAAAAATAACGAAGGTCTGGCATGCGCTGGCTCTTAGTCTAATGTAACTGCGCGTGAAATAAGTACGTTTTGTGATATTAGATAAATAATAATTAATCATTAGGGCCCATTCGAATAGATCGGCGCAGAGAGAACAACTGATCGTATTTCAAATTGAGTTTTAGGACATTGAAATAAGGTATATTTTTACATTGACAAGAGGATGCTCGAACATCGTCCTATCACTAAACAAAACAATAATGTAGTTTACCTTCATATTTTCTTTTATTTTCCTTATTTCAATTTTAAAACTCAATTTTAAATACGTTCAAAATATTTTCTCTGTTCTTCGCGCTGGTCTCTGAACGGGCCCCTAGGGCCTGCCCACATTGGAGGACGGGACGGCAGAGGATTCTAAATTTATCAATTGATTTTAATATTTATTTAATCGAAATAAGGTATATTATATTTCAATGCTCGGTGATTGCCCTCGGAGCATGGCAGCGCAGTTTTCTGTGGAGCACCGAGCATTGAAATTTTACCTTATTTCGATTGAATAAATATTGAATTCAATTGATAAATTTAAAGTCCTCTGCCGTTCCGTCGTCCAGTGTGCGCAGGCCCTTCTTCTTCTTCGCTCTGGGCTGGTTTCCGCACTTAAACGTTTCCGTCTGTTGTGCGCAGGCCCTTACAGCATATTTAAATTTAGAATTTTAAATCTTATAAATTAGAGGAACTCGATATTGAGTAGCCAGTGGACGCGTAGCTTTACGAAATGTGTATGAGCCTCGATAAATAAAATGAAATGATGAATAAATGAAAGGTTAAATCATGTATAAAGAGTATTCATTTCAATATGATAATAACATCATTTGATAACAACGTCAAAATAATAATGTCTTGCTTTTGTGATAATATCATTTTAGTCATAGTATTAAATTTCTACAATTAAATGTACAATTTAAATATCGGTCGGCCATCTTCGTACCACTTTAAAACAAGTTTTTCTTTATTCATGAGATCTGTGCGCTTTATTGTAAAAAGTAAAAACAGACGTATTTCTATTATATAACAGTTTAATTTACATTGATTTGGATGCCAGGATTGGATTGGATGCGTTCTTTGGAAACCTTGAACAGGACGCCGGCAGGTGAGAACAGGACGCCGGCAGGTGAGAACAGGACGCCGGCAGGTGAGAACAGAACGCCGGCAGGTGAGAACAGGACGCCGGCAGGTGAGAACAGGACGCCGGCAGGTGAGAACAGGACGCCGGCAGGTGAGAACAGGACGCCGGCAGGTGAGAACAGGACGCCGGCAGGTGAGAACAGAACGCCGGCAGGTGAGAACAGGACGCCGGCAGGTGAGAACAGGACGCCGGCAGGTGAGAACAGGACGCCGGCAGGTGAGAATCTGCGACACGCTCGTGGTTTGATAGAAAATACCATATTTTTTACTTCACTTATTTAGAATTGTATGATATCTGCGTCTGTGTAATTTTCAAAAATCCTGTGAGAACTGCGAACGCTTTGATCTTCAGGGCCCAAAAATCCATCTCATTGGAGATGCAAGCTATCTCTGTATGTTTTGTCAATCGGTTGACACTTTCGCATTCACTACACCAGTATGGATGGGTTCTGTGGTTCTGTGGTTCTGTGGTTCTGTGGTTCTGTGGTTCTGTGGTTCTGTGGTTCTGTGGTTCTGCGTCGGCCATTATCGAGTACCGAACTACGAAGACGCCGCCCACAATATAATATCTACAGTGCACTAAAATACTAAAAAAACGTATAAAATATCTTTTGGAAAATAATTTACATTATCTTTGATATGCTTACAATTAAAATTAAAAGGTCGCGTCCACACTAAGGACTGGTTTGATCGATGACATCAATTGTGACGTATATAATTAGTAGGTACTCGGTGATGATCTCACTCATAGGAGATAACAACACACGAGAGTAGGCGAGATACCGCTCTACTAACGTCCTACTTTTAAGTCTATAGGTGACATTATTATGTTCATATAATTATGTACGTATTATATAATTATCATAGGGTTTGATACATTCGCTAGAGCGTTGCGTTGAGCAACACAGCTCTACAGCTCTACAGCTCTACAGCTCTACAGCTCTACAGCTCTACAGTCTACAACTGTGCTCCGTCGTTAACACTGACAGATAGTCACATGTCGTCAAACGAGTGTCAGTCGAGGCGCGACCTGAATACTTCTTCTAAAATAAGGCACTAGTCCTCCAAACTCTGAAGCGCTTCGTAAAAAAGCGAAACTCAAATCAAAATATTAAAAAATTGGGACTTTTTCAAAATGCCAAAAACAGTTCAGTGTTGGGTCATGTCAAAAGGTAGTCAAATGTGCGTTAAATATTATGCTTACAAAATGACTTCTCACGCTGCATTTTAACTTTATATGTCAATTGTCATGTCAAAAGTACGATTTTAGTCCTTATTTTAAAGGTGCACCGTATTTTTGACACGACCGATACAGTTAAAATGACACGTGAGAAGTCATTTTGTAGGGACTATACTTTTGATATGACAGTTGACACAGAGCGTATATGGCGAGTCCTTTCTCAATGTTTACGCATTATACACAGATGAAACAACACAATTTGAAAAAACAAATATCAGTGTTCTGTCAAACTAAGTGTAGATTACGAGAGATAAGGTGGTAACTTTTTACTGACTATAACAAATTATTATGGCACTATATATTTTTGGATATTATACGTATACTTTGATTTTATTTTAAACAAAATAAACGGGATTTTTCCATTTGACTCGAATATAATTTCCTTAAATACAATAATATTAGACGCTAAGTTTTTCTTAAAGAAGATAACAATAATAACGTTCGGCACGAGCCATATCCTCCGTTTAGATTCAAGGAAGACTGTTTTAAAGCATTCAATTTATTATATATTGTAGAAAATATGATGATAATATAAGACTTTAAAAAAAATATGATGATAATATAAGACTTTAAATAAAAATATGATGATAATATAAGACTTTAAATAAAAATATGATGATAATATAAGACTTTAAATAAAATATGATGATAATATAAGACTTTAAAAAAAATATGATGATAATATAAGACTTTAAATAAAAATATGATGATAATATAAGACTTTAAATAAAAATATGATGATAATATAAGACTTTAAATAAAAATATGATGATAATATAAGACTTTAAATAAAATATGATGATAATATAAGACTTTAAATAAAAATATGATGATAATATAAGACTTTAAATAAAATATGATGATAATATAAGACTTTAAATAAAAATATGATGATAATATAAGACTTTAAATAAAATATGATGATAATATAAGACTTTAAATAAAATATGATGACAATATAAGACTTTAAATAAAAATGCTAGTCGGAATGATGGTACGTAATCATACATCAGGTAATCAGGGTGTAACAAGAACGTTCGCTAACACAGCGCTATTAGGTATAATGCTACCTAAGCACAATCCAATACCAGTAACTATTTGTAGGTTTTTCCAAACCTGCAATGTATAGCGTACAAAACTCAGGGTCAATGCTTCGCCAACAACGTGTCACCTATTTACGCAACGATCGTTGACCTCAGCGTTAGCGAGATGTTTTCTTTGCAATACATTGCGAACCTTAAAAATACAGATTTTTTATTTTTCTTTGCATTTTTTAAGGTATTTTGTCAGTGGTCATGAGTACTATCACCTGTCTTCATATCTAATTACACCCTGTATATAATGCTATAACTATAAATATTATAGTAGGTACATTGAACTGAAATGAATATTACTTGTTTATTGAATGGAGCAAGGAACTGCATTGCGGTGTATTGAATGGAGCAAGGAACTGCATTGCGGTGTATTGAATGGAGCAAGGAACTGCATTGCGGTGTATGGAATGGAGCAAGGAACTGCATTGCGGTGTATTGAATGGAACAAGGAACTGCATTGCGGTGTATTGAATGGAGCAAGGAACTGCATTGCGGTGTATTGAATGGAGCAAGGAACTGCATTGCGGTGTATTGGATGGAGCAAGGAACTGCATTGCGGTGTATGGAATGGAGCAAGGAACTGCATTGCGGTGTATTGAATGGAGCAAGGAACTGCATTGCGGTGTATTGAATGGAGCAAGGAACTGCATTGCGGTGTATTGAATGGAGCAAGGAACTGCATTGCGGTGTATTGAATGGAGCAAGGAACTGCATTGCGGTGTATTGAATGGAGCAAGGAACTGCATTGCGGTGTATTGAATGGAGCAAGGAACTGCATTGCGGTGTATTGAATGGAGCAAGGAACTGCATTGCGGTGTATTGAATGGAGCAAGGAACTGCATTGCGGTGTATTGAATGGAGCAAGGAACTGCATTGCGGTGTATTGAATGGAGCAAGGAACTGCATTGCGGTGTATTGAATGGAGCAAGGAACTGCATTGCGGTGTATTGAATGGAGCAAGGAACTGCATTGCGGTGTATTGAATGGAGCAAGGAACTGCATTGCGGTGTATTGAATGGAGCAAGGAACTGCATTGCGGTGTATTGAATGGAGCAAGGAACTGCATTGCGGTGTATTGAATGGAGCAAGGAACTGCATTGCGGTGTATTGGATGGAGCAAGGAACTGCATTGCGGTGTATTGGATGGAGCAAGGAACTGCATTGCGGTGTATTGGATGGAGCAAGGAACTGCATTGCGGTGTATTGGATGGAGCAAGGAACTGCATTGCGGTGTATTGAATGGAGCAAGGAACTGCATTGCGGTGTATTGGATGGAGCAAGGAACTGCATTGCGGTGTATTGGATGGAGCAAGGAACTGCATTGCGGTGTATTGATGGAGCAAGGAACTGCATTGCGGTGTATTGGATGGAGCAAGGAACTGCATTGCGGTGTATTGGATGGAGCAAGGAACTGCATTGCGGTGTATTGAATGGAGCAAGGAACTGCATTGCGGTGTATTGAATGGAGCAAGGAACTGCATTGCGGTGTATTGAATGGAGCAAGGAACTGCATTGCGGTGTATTGAATGGAGCAAGGAACTGCATTGCGGTGTATTGAATGGAGCAAGGAACTGCATTGCGGTGTATTGGATGGAGCAAGGAACTGCATTGCGGTGTATTGAATGGAGCAAGGAACTGCATTGCGGTGTATTGGATGAAGCAAGGAACTGCATTGCGGTGTATTGAATGGAGCAAGGAACTGCATTGCGGTGTATTGGATGGAGCAAGGAACTGCATTGCGGTGTATTGAATGGAGCAAGGAACTGCATTGCGGTGTATTGGATGGAGCAAGGAACTGCATTGCGGTGTATTGGATGGAGCAAGGAACTGCATTGCGGTGTATTGGATGGAGCAAGGAACTGCATTGCGGTGTATTGAATGGAGCAAGGAACTGCATTGCGGTGTATTGGATGGAGCAAGGAACTGCATTGCGGTGTATTGAATGGAGCAAGGAACTGCATTGCGGTGTATTGGATGGAGCAAGGAACTGCATTGCGGTGTATTGAATGGAGCAAGGAACTGCATTGCGGTGTATTGGATGGAGCAAGGAACTGCATTGCGGTGTATTGAATGGAGCAAGGAACTGCATTGCGGTGTATTGGATGGAGCAAGGAACTGCATTGCGGTGTATTGGATGGAGCAAGGAACTGCATTGCGGTGTATTGAATGGAGCAAGGAACTGCATTGCGGTGTATTGGATGGAGCAAGGAACTGCATTGCGGTGTATTGGATGGAGCAAGGAACTGCATTGCGGTGTATTGAATGGAGCAAGGAACTGCATTGCGGTGTATTGGATGGAGCAAGGAACTGCATTGCGGTGTATTGAATGGAGCAAGGAACTGCATTGCGGTGTATTGGATGGAGCAAGGAACTGCATTGCGGTGTATTGAATGGAGCAAGGAACTGCATTGCGGTGTATTGGATGGAGCAAGGAACTGCATTGCGGTGTATTGAATGGAGCAAGGAACTGCATTGCGGTGTATTGGATGGAGCAAGGAACTGCATTGCGGTGTATTGGATGGAGCAAGGAACTGCATTGCGGTGTATTGAATGGAGCAAGGAACTGCATTGCGGTGTATTGGATGGAGCAAGGAACTGCATTGCGGTGTATTGAATGGAGCAAGGAACTGCATTGCGGTGTATTGGATGGAGCAAGGAACTGCATTGCGGTGTATTGAATGGAGCAAGGAACTGCATTGCGGTGTATTGAATGGAGCAAGGAACTGCATTGCGGTGTATTGAATGGAGCAAGGAACTGCATTGCGGTGTATTGGATGGAGCAAGGAACTGCATTGCGGTGTATTGGATGGAGCAAGGAACTGCATTGCGGTGTATTGAATGGAGCAAGGAACTGCATTGCGGTGTATTGGATGGAGCAAGGAACTGCATTGCGGTGTATTGGATGGAGCAAGGAACTGCATTGCGGTGTATTGGATGGAGCAAGGAACTGCATTGCGGTCGGCTCCTCAGCTCAGCAGTCAAGCTTTGGGTTCAAAACAAAAATACAATACAACTTTTAATAAATGTGCGGACACACGACACCAATTATTGCTATTTTTAAGGATATATGGACACTCGATTTAATTTTTTAAACAAACTGGTTAAGTATCGAATTTTGATTAAGTAGTTTTTTTGGGTACATAGGATGGTACTAGATGATGTTCACGATTGTTTTCGTGGATTTAGGTTTTGTAAACTCCCGTGGGAACTCTTTAATTTTCCGGGATAAAAAGTAGCCTATGTCACTCTCCAGGTCTTTATCTATACCCGTGCAAACAATCACGTCAATCCGTTGCACCGTTGTGACGTGTCACGTGACTGAAGGACAATCGAGTAAACAAACACTCTCTCGCATTTTGTACTATGGGTACGGACTATAGTACGGACGCGTAAGAAGCTTCGCTTCAGGCGAGTGTGCTGTGGTTGGTTTAGGCGTTGTTCTGGTTGCGCTTCTTGGGCGGCGGCGTGGGCGCCTTCTCGCAGCTGGGCGGCAGCTTGTCGCACGTGTTGCGTCGTCGAGACTGGTACAGGTACGAGTTGCGCGGCGACACCACCAGGTCGTAGTTGTAGCGCGTGGGCGTGGGGGTGGGGGTGGGCGTGGGCTCCGCGTTGTTGTTGTCGGCGTCGAGCTCGGCGCCGCGCTGGGACTGCTTCTGCGGCAGCGGCGGGGGCTCCTCGTCCTCCTGGTTGGAGTCCGTCGTTCCTACAAACGGCATTGATGGAGATATATTATAGATTCTATGATGACATATGATGGCCAGCTGTTACAATAAGAAAACATATTTTTAATATGTACCTAGACTACATGAAAGTCAATTTGGAAAAAAATTGCTGCTGAAAAGTCAGTGTTGACTCTGACAGTCTGACTGGGGGCGGTACCAGCCTGGGCCGAACTCACGGGGTCACGTGACCCAAGGGTATAACATAGTTATACAACTCTGGCGTCTCCAGATTGAATCCCCTACAATGTCGAGAGAGAGAGAAGGAGAGGGGAAGGGGGGAGAGGTAGGAGAGGGGGAGGGGTGAGGGGAAGAGAGGCGGTAGAGAGAGGCGTTTGTCAAGCTTTACTGCGTCGTAACAAGAGTCGCTGGGAAAGCATGAAGTATTTTGAGGCGGTACAACTTACCTAGGGAGTCTCTGTTGGAGGGAGGCTCCGAGGAGGTGATGAAGCTGGCGCGCTGCGAGAGGCGCCGCTCGGCCTCCGCGCGCAGCGGACGCTCTGTCACCAGCTGGGAGAGGAACACTTACCTAGGGAGTCTCTGTTGGAGGGAGGCTCCGAGGAGGTGATGAAGCTGGCGCGCTGCGAGAGGCGCCGCTCGGCCTCCGCGCGCAGCGGACGCTCTGTCACCAGCTGGGAGAGGAACACTTACCTAGGGAGTCTCTGTTGGAGGGAGGCTCCGAGGAGGTGATGAAGCTGGCGCGCTGCGAGAGGCGCCGCTCGGCCTCCGCGCGCAGCGGACGCTCTGTCACCAGCTGGGAGAGGAACACTTACCTAGGGAGTCTCTGTTGGAGGGAGGCTCCGAGGAGGTGATGAAGCTGGCGCGCTGCGAGAGGCGCCGCTCGGCCTCCGCGCGCAGCGGACGCTCTGTCACCAGCTGGGAGAGGAACACTTACCTAGGGAGTCTCTGTTGGAGGGAGGCTCCGAGGAGGTGATGAAGCTGGCGCGCTGCGAGAGGCGCCGCTCGGCCTCCGCGCGCAGCGGACGCTCTGTCACCAGCTGGGAGAGGAACACTTACCTAGGGAGTCTCTGTTGGAGGGAGGCTCCGAGGAGGTGATGAAGCTGGCGCGCTGCGAGAGGCGCCGCTCGGCCTCCGCGCGCAGCGGACGCTCTGTCACCAGCTGGGAGAGGAACACTTACCTAGGGAGTCTCTGTTGGAGGGAGGCTCCGAGGAGGTGATGAAGCTGGCGCGCTGCGAGAGGCGCCGCTCGGCCTCCGCGCGCAGCGGACGCTCTGTCACCAGCTGGGAGAGGAACACTTACCTAGGGAGTCTCTGTTGGAGGGAGGCTCCGAGGAGGTGATGAAGCTGGCGCGCTGCGAGAGGCGCCGCTCGGCCTCCGCGCGCAGCGGACGCTCTGTCACCAGCTGGGAGAGGAACACTTACCTAGGGAGTCTCTGTTGGAGGGAGGCTCCGAGGAGGTGATGAAGCTGGCGCGCTGCGAGAGGCGCCGCTCGGCCTCCGCGCGCAGCGGACGCTCTGTCACCAGCTGGGAGAGGAACACTTACCTAGGGAGTCTCTGTTGGAGGGAGGCTCCGAGGAGGTGATGAAGCTGGCGCGCTGCGAGAGGCGCCGCTCGGCCTCCGCGCGCAGCGGACGCTCTGTCACCAGCTGGGAGAGGAACACTTACCTAGGGAGTCTCTGTTGGAGGGAGGCTCCGAGGAGGTGATGAAGCTGGCGCGCTGCGAGAGGCGCCGCTCGGCCTCCGCGCGCAGCGGACGCTCTGTCACCAGCTGGGAGAGGAACACTTACCTAGGGAGTCTCTGTTGGAGGGAGGCTCCGAGGAGGTGATGAAGCTGGCGCGCTGCGAGAGGCGCCGCTCGGCCTCCGCGCGCAGCGGACGCTCTGTCACCAGCTGGGAGAGGAACACTTACCTAGGGAGTCTCTGTTGGAGGGAGGCTCCGAGGAGGTGATGAAGCTGGCGCGCTGCGAGAGGCGCCGCTCGGCCTCCGCGCGCAGCGGACGCTCTGTCACCAGCTGGGAGAGGAACACTTACCTAGGGAGTCTCTGTTGGAGGGAGGCTCCGAGGAGGTGATGAAGCTGGCGCGCTGCGAGAGGCGCCGCTCGGCCTCCGCGCGCAGCGGACGCTCTGTCACCAGCTGGGAGAGGAACACTTACCTAGGGAGTCTCTGTTGGAGGGAGGCTCCGAGGAGGTGATGAAGCTGGCGCGCTGCGAGAGGCGCCGCTCGGCCTCCGCGCGCAGCGGACGCTCTGTCACCAGCTGGGAGAGGAACACTTACCTAGGGAGTCTCTGTTGGAGGGAGGCTCCGAGGAGGTGATGAAGCTGGCGCGCTGCGAGAGGCGCCGCTCGGCCTCCGCGCGCAGCGGACGCTCTGTCACCAGCTGGGAGAGGAACACTTACCTAGGGAGTCTCTGTTGGAGGGAGGCTCCGAGGAGGTGATGAAGCTGGCGCGCTGCGAGAGGTGCCGCTCGGCCTCCGCGCGCAGCGGACGCTCTGTCACCAGCTGGGAGAGGAACACTTACCTAGGGAGTCTCTGTTGGAGGGAGGCTCCGAGGAGGTGATGAAGCTGGCGCGCTGCGAGAGGCGCCGCTCGGCCTCCGCGCGCAGCGGACGCTCTGTCACCAGCTGGGAGAGGAACACTTACCTAGGGAGTCTCTGTTGGAGGGAGGCTCCGAGGAGGTGATGAAGCTGGCGCGCTGCGAGAGGCGCCGCTCGGCCTCCGCGCGCAGCGGACGCTCTGTCACCAGCTGGGAGAGGAACACTTACCTAGGGAGTCTCTGTTGGAGGGAGGCTCCGAGGAGGTGATGAAGCTGGCGCGCTGCGAGAGGCGCCGCTCGGCCTCCGCGCGCAGCGGACGCTCTGTCACCAGCTGGGAGAGGAACACTTACCTAGGGAGTCTCTGTTGGAGGGAGGCTCCGAGGAGGTGATGAAGCTGGCGCGCTGCGAGAGGCGCCGCTCGGCCTCCGCGCGCAGCGGACGCTCTGTCACCAGCTGGGAGAGGAACACTTACCTAGGGAGTCTCTGTTGGAGGGAGGCTCCGAGGAGGTGATGAAGCTGGCGCGCTGCGAGAGGCGCCGCTCGGCCTCCGCGCGCAGCGGACGCTCTGTCACCAGCTGGGAGAGGAACACTTACCTAGGGAGTCTCTGTTGGAGGGAGGCTCCGAGGAGGTGATGAAGCTGGCGCGCTGCGAGAGGCGCCGCTCGGCCTCCGCGCGCAGCGGACGCTCTGTCACCAGCTGGGAGAGGAACACTTACCTAGGGAGTCTCTGTTGGAGGGAGGCTCCGAGGAGGTGATGAAGCTGGCGCGCTGCGAGAGGCGCCGCTCGGCCTCCGCGCGCAGCGGACGCTCTGTCACCAGCTGGGAGAGGAACACTTACCTAGGGAGTCTCTGTTGGAGGGAGGCTCCGAGGAGGTGATGAAGCTGGCGCGCTGCGAGAGGCGCCGCTCGGCCTCCGCGCGCAGCGGACGCTCTGTCACCAGCTGGGAGAGGAACACTTACCTAGGGAGTCTCTGTTGGAGGGAGGCTCCGAGGAGGTGATGAAGCTGGCGCGCTGCGAGAGGCGCCGCTCGGCCTCCGCGCGCAGCGGACGCTCTGTCACCAGCTGGGAGAGGAACACTTACCTAGGGAGTCTCTGTTGGAGGGAGGCTCCGAGGAGGTGATGAAGCTGGCGCGCTGCGAGAGGCGCCGCTCGGCCTCCGCGCGCAGCGGACGCTCTGTCACCAGCTGGGAGAGGAACACTTACCTAGGGAGTCTCTGTTGGAGGGAGGCTCCGAGGAGGTGATGAAGCTGGCGCGCTGCGAGAGGCGCCGCTCGGCCTCCGCGCGCAGCGGACGCTCTGTCACCAGCTGGGAGAGGAACACTTACCTAGGGAGTCTCTGTTGGAGGGAGGCTCCGAGGAGGTGATGAAGCTGGCGCGCTGCGAGAGGCGCCGCTCGGCCTCCGCGCGCAGCGGACGCTCTGTCACCAGCTGGGAGAGGAACACTTACCTAGGGAGTCTCTGTTGGAGGGAGGCTCCGAGGAGGTGATGAAGCTGGCGCGCTGCGAGAGGCGCCGCTCGGCCTCCGCGCGCAGCGGACGCTCTGTCACCAGCTGGGAGAGGAACACTTACCTAGGGAGTCTCTGTTGGAGGGAGGCTCCGAGGAGGTGATGAAGCTGGCGCGCTGCGAGAGGCGCCGCTCGGCCTCCGCGCGCAGCGGACGCTCTGTCACCAGCTGGGAGAGGAACACTTACCTAGGGAGTCTCTGTTGGAGGGAGGCTCCGAGGAGGTGATGAAGCTGGCGCGCTGCGAGAGGCGCCGCTCGGCCTCCGCGCGCAGCGGACGCTCTGTCACCAGCTGGGAGAGGAACACTTACCTAGGGAGTCTCTGTTGGAGGGAGGCTCCGAGGAGGTGATGAAGCTGGCGCGCTGCGAGAGGCGCCGCTCGGCCTCCGCGCGCAGCGGACGCTCTGTCACCAGCTGGGAGAGGAACACTTACCTAGGGAGTCTCTGTTGGAGGGAGGCTCCGAGGAGGTGATGAAGCTGGCGCGCTGCGAGAGGCGCCGCTCGGCCTCCGCGCGCAGCGGACGCTCTGTCACCAGCTGGGAGAGGAACACTTACCTAGGGAGTCTCTGTTGGAGGGAGGCTCCGAGGAGGTGATGAAGCTGGCGCGCTGCGAGAGGCGCCGCTCGGCCTCCGCGCGCAGCGGACGCTCTGTCACCAGCTGGGAGAGGAACAGATCCAGATTCAGTAAAATAATTGTTATGAATAAACTGCTTATCAACTTACGTAGAATTTACGTAAAGGCATTTGTGCACTCATCCGTATTCGGTTCGTATCCGGGATCTCACGGATGAGTGCACAAATACCCTAACGTTCTTATTAAATGTGAAATTTTGCTTTTAAGGTGCTTTTCTATATATTTTTTCTGAATTTTCAACAATCCTTTCTTAGGGGATGTCTGAGTCATATACGCTATTTGCATGCCAAATTTCAACCCGATCCGTACAGAAGTTAGAGCTGTGCGTCGATAGATGAATCAATCAGTCAGTCTTCTTTTCCTTTTATACATTTTTATACTGCTTATGTAGACTAAGAATAGTAACGGCCCTAAAATGGGGCCTTGTGGTACGCCATAACTTAATTTTGCGGGATGTCTTTCAAAATTTCTTACTTTAACTATTTACTTCTGGTTATTTAGTATGACTTGAGTATATTATGAATGTGCAGAGCCGGTGATATCAAAATAATTACGAAATAAGATAGTTTGGCTTACTGTATCAAAAGCCTTTTTTAAATCGATAGCCGTTTTAAATTGAGTGACGTGAATCTCATCAGCTGCTGTAGTGGTATTATATTTCCTGCGAAATCCATATTGTTGTTAGAAGAAGTTAGCCATGTTATTAAGACGAGAATATAATATTAGTTTTTTCAAAAATTTCGATAACACTGGTAGAACAGATATATGCCGAAACTATTCTTGGATCTGTTTCGGGTTCCGACTTATTTTCGATTTTCAAAGTACATATCAGGAAAATGTTCAACATACCTCTTGCCTCAGTTCCCGGAGAGGGGAAGACGAAGGCGAGTCCAGCACGCTGCACAGCGCGCCGTTGTTGAGGCCGGTGCTGTTCGCGCCCGTCATGATGCTGTTGATGGCGCTGTTGAGGCTGTTGAGGTTGTTGAGCGTGTTGAGCGTGTTGAAGCTGTTGAGCGCGTGCACGGGCAGGCCGGCGCCGTTGGCGGACGTGTACCACTGGCTCGCGCTGGACTGTAAACTCACATCGCTCTACAAACCAAACGTTACCGCTATTGCCACCACTAACACAATCTGAATTGAAGTTATTTATCAACAATTTTGAAGGAAGAAGTTGAAAAAAGAAAAAAAAGAAGAACGAAAAAGGTTTATTTCTTAAATTGTATCACACATCACATGTTTACCTAAGAGTTGTTATCCCGGCGCTTCCTTCAGTTGAGCATTAAACCAACATGCTTCGAGCGGAAGAAATGCCTAAATAAACTGTGTTATGTGGCACGACCCGGAAAAAGGTCCCAGCTTAGCATAATGCATATATCAGTTGAAATGTAACTTTCAGTAAAATAATTTAGAGTAACTTACTAATTAAGAGAGTAAAGGATGGTGTAGTAATGAAGAAAACATCACTAAGACTAGAGGAAACCAGCAACTTAAAGGTAACAATACACTGCCACGAGTTGTAGGTAGTTTTTGATGTCAGGCGCCAAATCCGTCATCTACTAGTGTTTTTCCCTCTTTGGTTTGGCGCCGACCTCAAAACTACCTACAATATAAGTTTTGATATTTGTGTTTACAATAGTTTATAGTAAATTTATTTGAAGTACATAATTCAGGAATGAAAAGAAATGAAGTTCAATCATAAAATTGCTGTCAAGCACTTACAATATCAATCAAGCACAAACTCTGCAGCATCAGGATTGAGAAGTTGGAATTTGGAGTTCAATAATAAAGTCTATGCTCGGCATTTAAAATATTAGACTATCGTAAGGCAAACTGTATGTGCCTCCTTGTCTGGCAGTGTACTGTGTAATCCTAAATAGTATGTATTCAATGAAAAAAGTATATTCACCTTTCTGCCGCGCTTCTTCGGCGGTAAGGTGCCGCTGGTGCTGTTCCTGACAATACAAAAATGCATCAAATGATAGTTCCTTTAAAATACGTTTGCTCCTAATGCCATTAAAATATAAAATATATTTGTTTACGTGTACAGTACCCGGTAGAAAATATTGTACATCTACCTTTAGAAAGAGATAGCAGTTTCGTAGAGCGTCGTCTCTGTCAACGAAAGACGAGAGCGACTCTTTCTAAAGGTCGATGCACAATATTTTTTGCCGGGTACTGTATATTATTACCTGGCCCAATTACTTAAAGCTGAATTTATTTTAGCGCTGACAAACTTCGTCTTGTTGGGAGTAGATCTGCAAACGAACATTTATGTAAATATTAAGTTGACTATGAACAGTTCAGGAGACCACCGCCTACAGACGCCTAGTGGCCGGACAGCCCCGATCGCCAAGCTTAGGCAGTTGCTTAGCATAAAAGTCAGCACGCTCGTTCGGTACCCTCATTCCGCACATTGTCTTGAGTACGTGACTTTTAGGTCCACCAATCACAACTAAGCATTCTCCCCTGTCCCCCGCCAACATTTTACGATTTTGTTTTCATGCAAACCTTTTGTCTACAATTCTACCTGTCCTCTGGAAAACATTCAGCACATATTTTGTTGTTTATTGTTGACATTTTGCATGGTTGTTTAGGATTGGTCCTGTAGTGGATTATGATAACGATCAACACAGTGACTCTCTTTTCGAATAAGCTTGTATTCTTCTGTTTGCTAAAAATCTTAGTCTATCTAAAATGGTAGTATTGGTAACTGATATAACCACCAGTACAATGTATACCTATAATGTATACCTATAATGTACACCTATAATGTATACCTATAATGTACAATGTACACAGTAACTAGTTGACGGATTTTTATGTTAAAAAGAGCTGTTGTAAAGTCTGCTTACATAACAGAACAGTAATTTTGGAAAGAGAATAGTGATCTTACTCGTTGCCGGTGGAGATGTCTGAAATTCGATTGTTACTGAGCGTGCTGGCCTCGGTGTCCGTGCTCTTGCGCAGGTTGGCGCGCAGCTGCACCTCCGGCATTGACTCCGTCTCGAAGTCGCCCATCTGTAGCAGATGCGAGGGACATGTACGCGTTATGGTATTGTAAAGCAACTCACATACATGCATACATGAACCCTGAAAACATCACCCTCCTCAACTTTCGTTTAAAAACATAGGTGATAGTTTTAGTGTATTTTGGGATGCTGATTACGAAATAATACCCAGTCTCGGCTGTAAAATGCCGAATACATTAAAAAAAAATTCGAAATCGATCCTGTCCTAATTTAAATAGTTATAGATATTTTACTAACAAACAGGTTTAAGTTTCGTGTAATTACTAACACCAATATGATCCTTTTGTTGGTCGAAATAAAAACATTTTATTTTATATATTTATTTATTTTCTACATTTTCGGGGTACTTTTTCAGTTTTTGTTAACTCATTAAAATGATTTGAATCGTTACCCGTTTTCCGTATCGCTGGTGCACGTGCTGCTGCATCTGGCGGAAGCACGCCGTGAGGTGCGCGTTGAGCGACGCCTGCTTCGAGCGCGCCACCAGCACGTCCAGACCTGGTGCAAACGGAAAGCTTAGCGCGCAAGTTTGTCAATCAAGAGACAGAAGAGATTGGGTAACGTACCGAACTTGAGCAGCGGCACCTGGTCGGCAATGTGGTCGCGCAGCTGCTGCAGCAGCGCCGCGTGCTCGGGGTGCCGCGCCTCGTACTCGGGTGTCAGGAACGCGAGCTCGTAGTTCACCAGCCCGCCTTGCACCGCCGAGTCCAAGATACCTGATCGTCAAACATATTATTTAAGCCTTATTTTGTACAAATCTATAAATGACGAGTATAATAAACATAATTGTAATTTTTTTTCTTTCAAGTTTTATAATATTAGGATTTATTAAAGTGCACAATATGAATAGTGTTAATCGTTGTGATATTTGGAGTTCCTCATAGAGTATCATCAGACGGCGGACAACAATTTGCGTCACTCAGGAACTCGGTCACTGACCTTGCAGTTTCAGCGTTAGAGGGTGTAGCGGCGCGCTGGGCGGCCGCGCCTCCAGGATTATGGTCTTCAGGTCAGTGTTGGTTCGCGCCATGGTTTCCACGGCCACCTCCAGCGGACACACTGGGTAGCTCCGGCTGGAGACTATCGGGAACCATCGGAGGATGCCTGGATAAAATCAAATAAAATGAAAATTTTAAGACTTCAATTTATACCTCGATTTATCGAGGATACTCACATTAAAAAAAAAACCTTCGAAAAATCCAGTAAATAAGAAACAATCGCAAAAAGTATTTTTTTATAATTTTTTTTAGTGTTTACCTACACTTACTAAAAAATAGGAAATTACTAAATATTTTTTTTTTAAATACATATCAAAAATTGCGTGACCGGCAAGAATCGAACCTGCATCTTCTGGGTTCGCGCCCAAAAAAAAAAAAACCTGGGACATGTTCTCAGCCTTTATCGATAACATCTTCAGATCATTATGATGGACAAAATTGAGGGAAAGAGAGGCCTCGGCAGAAGAAAGAAGAAAGTCGTGGCTTAAGAACATCTGAGAATTTAATATTATATGACATGATGGATGGCCAACTTCCAAAACTGGAGAAGAACAAAAGATGTAAAAATTCATCTCACACTGCGAAGTTTCACTCATCATCTGAATCTGTTTCAATTAGCAATTTATAACAATAAAGGTACATAATAAAACTCCCAACGACCCACTTTGGTGACACATTAAGGAATAAACACTCACCGGGCAAAGTGTCGCTAATTTCCAACTCTGTTCTGTCGAGCCAGCGCGTCGCGAACTCGTTCGCTCCGGACACGTCGTCTTTGGAGTCGCTGGTGACTATCGAGTCCTCTGCAAATATGCACTTCGGTAAATGAGTGTTGATACGACGCACGGGAACGCAGCGAGCAAACGAGTCGTGATACTTTAGTATGCAGACATGTGTAAAGGTTGGTGTCATGATGGTCAATGTAGGTCACATTTATGTATGTACGGGTGTTCATTTGTCTATCCACGCAGCATGCATAAATACAATTATATCGTGTAAGTATGTGTCGTTCAACACAAATGGCGCCTCACCGGCTCTGTGGAAAGGCCTGGAGTACACAAACTTGCTGACGTTGTTCTGCTCGTAGTAGCGCAGGATGCGGTCGTCGACAGTCTTGCTGAGCAGCCACTGCCACGTGTCCGCCATCACCGGCGTCACCGCGTTGATTTGTAGGTCTGTGTACGTCGCTAAGGCAATACCACTGGGCTGGTGCTTGCATGGAATTTGGATGTTTATATTGCCTCCAGATAAATGGCAAATTATATACATTCTTAAGACAGCATAAGGACACACGTCTACAAAATTGTCGTGTCTATTTAAAAAAATAGTAAAATCGTAAGTATCAGGTCATTTTTTTAATGTGCATAATAATATGTTGTACGCTGAGTGACTTCATGATAAATTCAATATGGCAGTAATGATGAATAAATAAAAAGACAAAAAGTAAAGTTAGGATAAATCCATCGAGTTTAGAATCAAATTAAGTCTTATTGTGTAGATTCTGAAAATGTATAGACCGGCTTAGTTTGGAGTGGAATGTCGGGAAATCAGTGAGGGTAGAATTTTCAAAAACCCTAAAACATGTACTTTTTACTCTTTGCCCGAAAACCCAAATACTAATTTCAATGAATATTTTGTGAAAAATGAAACTCGTACAAAGACAAATTTTAACCCCCTATTCAATCTCCTTAGAGGTGCTAAAAATCCTTTCTTAGTGAGCGCCTACGTGATGAAACGATTTCTAACCCCAGCGGTTTAGACTGCGTGTGCGATGATAAATCAGTCAGTCAGTTAGGACAAGTATTTTTATTTATGTATAGATGAGCCGTGCAACAACGTCGTTGTGAAAGGATACACTGGCCGTCCGACTCGGTGATGTCCTCGCCCGGCTCGTCCAGCTTGAGCAGCACCTCGGCCTCGGGCCACTCGTCCAGCATGCGCTCCTTGAAGCTGTGCAGCATGTCGCACTCGTTGCCGCGGTGCACGAAGCCCTGCCCACATCGCCATGTCACATCATTGTCTCTTTGTTCCTCACAACACACCGTCAACCGAGTCGAGCGATCTTACCTTGGGATGCCTCAGGTGCTGAGGGAAGCCTCTGCCGAGGTACTTCACGCGGAAGTAGGAGTGCCTCAGCCTGGTCTCCCGAAGCGGGGCGCGGTACAGTCTCGCCATGTTCACATCATTGTCTCTTTGTTCCTCACAACACACCGTCAACCGAGTCGAGCGATCTTACCTTGGGATGCCTCAGGTGCTGAGGGAAGCCTCTGCCGAGGTACTTCACGCGGAAGTAGGAGTGCCTCAGCCTGGTCTCCCGAAGCGGGGCGCGGTACAGTCTCGCCATGTTCACATCATTGTCTCTTTGTTCCTCACAACACACCGTCAACCGAGTCGAGCGATCTTACCTTGGGATGCCTCAGGTGCTGAGGGAAGCCTCTGCCGAGGTACTTCACGCGGAAGTAGGAGTGCCTCAGCCTGGTCTCCCGAAGCGGGGCGCGGTACAGTCTCGCCATGTTCACATCATTGTCTCTTTGTTCCTCACAACACACCGTCAACCGAGTCGAGCGATCTTACCTTGGGATGCCTCAGGTGCTGAGGGAAGCCTCTGCCGAGGTACTTCACGCGGAAGTAGGAGTGCCTCAGCCTGGTCTCCCGAAGCGGGGCGCGGTACAGTCTCGCCATGTTCACATCATTGTCTCTTTGTTCCTCACAACACACCGTCAACCGAGTCGAGCGATCTTACCTTGGGATGCCTCAGGTGCTGAGGGAAGCCTCTGCCGAGGTACTTCACGCGGAAGTAGGAGTGCCTCAGCCTGGTCTCCCGAAGCGGGGCGCGGTACAGTCTCGCCAACTGCTCGTGCAGCTCGGCCAGGGCTTCGTACCCCATCCCTCGCCTCTCGTACACCTGGACTAATTCTTTGACCACCTCCACCGCCAGTTCCCACTGGTGGCCCGAGTCCAGGAGCCGAGCTACCTCCTCGTACAGCGAAATCTACGAAGGAAGAAGGAATTTGAGCTTTCTGCCGCTTACTATTATATGTATTTAAAGGAGAAACTGACGTAAGAGTTTATGTTGCTCTCGGATGGCAATGACGACTTACATGGTGTTAGAACTGTTAGATAAGGGAAAACAGCAGGAAGTCACTATAATTTGCATTCACGTGGCGCACAAACACCTGGCTGTAGTGAGAGGTGAGAGATGGAGAAGTACCAGGCGTCGGGGGGCGGGGTAAGAGAGATTACGAAGCTTGTTTGTGTGACGTAACACGCGATCATAAAATATAGAAGGTGATGTCAATTTCTTGTGGTAGAGACTCCGTGCGAGGCTGTGGGAGGTTATTAGCTACGAGATTGTACCGAGTTGAAGTGCCCACTTGTGCATCCAATCACATCGAAGGAGTCTGTAATTCGTAAGATTCAGAAGAGGCGTTACCTTCAGCTCCAGATGCGTGCGATGGTCGAGCGGCGCGGCGGGGTGCCTGAGGCGCGGCGGCAGGGGCGTCTCGCTCCAGTCCAGCAGCTTGGCGTGCAGCTGCAGCGTGAGCCCCGCCTCCGCCCAGTGCTGCGACGCGCGGTGCATGGCCGCCAGACGATGCACGTAGCTGGTGGCAACAGTGGATGCTAGTGTGATGCTAGGTGGTGTGGCACGATACGACTCTACGACGGACTACTCACAACGATCTAACTAGATGGCACCACAAGTATCTTCAATCACTCACTACGAAACCTGAATCACGCTAACGAAGTTTTAACCCCAGGAACTTAGCGCTATTATTACACTACCTAAATCCGCAATGTATCGTACGTAATACTCTGAAGAAGGGCTTCATCAATACAGCAGCAATGAGATGTAGTGTTGAACTCACCGTATGTACATGTGCGGTCTCTCGATCTCCTCGTAGAACCGCAGCACGCTGGTGATCAGGTACATGCGATGGTGAGTGGGCGCCGCGCGGTACTGCAACAAGGCGTCCAGCTGCCTGGCCGCCGCCGCCACCAGGTCCGTGCCGATGTCCCTACACAATTTCATGAAAATTAAATTCTAGTAATATTACGAATGTGAAAATTTCAATGTTTATTACTTTTTCACGCCAAAATCACTGAACTGATTTCGTTGAAGATACCTTATACTCAGAATTAACATAGACTACTTTTTATACTAAAGAGTTCCCGCGGGATTCTTAAAAACCCAAATCCACGCAGACGAAATGGCGGGCATCATCAAGTTTAACGTCCACTCCCCGTGCCCTACCATCTGTGTGAAGTGATGTGCAGATAATGGTAGGGTGAAGCCCTTACCTCAGCGGCTCGTGCGCAGCGCACAGCGCGCCGCAGAGCGACACGAAGCGCGCACGCCACGCCGCGTCGCCGCGCCCCGCCTCCGCCAGCACGTCCAGCTTGTCTATCAGCTCGTTCTCGAACGAGCGCAGGTTGCCCTCGCCTGAGACCAAACATATTCAATAAACAACGCGTACAACATATATGCCTTAGACCGAGAAGTTTGGACCGGTCCGAGACATCAAGCGGCTTTTAGGGGGGTTACCTGACAAATAACATGATTGCCAGCCCCCAAAATGAAAATCTCAATTAAATGCAAACGGTAAATATGTGAGACACAAACTGTCAGCCATTGTCGGTAATTATTTTCAATGGGCATCCGAAATTTAAGTACACGTATAATCTCTCAAAACTAAGTAAGAGTAGATTGTAAGAGGTGAATTGTGCTCGTAGCTTTAGTTTTACAATGGTACCCAATTTGAATATTAGGCTTTGTCATTTATCTTACCAATTTCAGCAGTGTACTTGTACTCGGTCTGCATCATGTCAAAGAACAGTGGAATAGTCGTGTTTCTCACTTCCTCGTCGCGCAGAAACGACACCTCCAGGAACGGCCCCACCAGCGGCCCGATGAAGTATCGCTTGTGACTCTCTGGGGAACACCGATATTGTCATAAATAAACAATGTTGATGTTTAAAATATTTCACTATTAACAAAACAAGAATGAGATTTGCGAGACATATGGAGTTATCAGTAAAAGTAATCGCGTAATCTAGTAGAATCATACGAAGAAGAATCGTAATAAAAGATGACCCAGTTTTGTACCCCGCAGACAAAACGACTCACCCAAGTTGAACCACATCTCAGCCAGCAGCGCGGCAGCACTTCTCCTTATATCGCCATACAGCGTGACCGCCCTCTGGCGCCTGGCGGCCGGCAGCGCCTCCAGCTGGATGGCAGGCGACGCGGCCACGGCGCCCACCACGCTGAACCACTCCTGCAGGATGCCGTGCACAGTGTTGAGCGCGTCCGTGTCCGCTTCGCCCAGCGAGCACAGGTTGTCGCGGAGCGTCGACGCTAGCAACCTGACAACACATTATTGCTAGAATTGTGCCACGGGCAGATCTATGGAAATGCCGCTAGAATATTAATGACGTCAAAGACTAACATTGAAGCTCCTTACTGTGATACAGGCAGATCGCAGCTTAGCATATCACTAGAAGGTGGTTTAAGTCAATCGCAAATTATAAGTTGCAACTTTTTGCGTCTGTAAGTGTATCATATAGCCCTAAGAAAAATCTCTAGCAACTATCACAAAAATATTAATAAAAATGTTGATTTACCTCAACGCATGCAGCATGACGTGGTGCTGCAGATGCAGCATGTCGGCCCAGTGCGGGCGGAACACGGGTCGCTGCAGCAGCGCCAGCATGAGCGCCAGCGCGTCGCTCACCAGCGAGTTGGAGCGGCCCGCGCCCTCCGCGTCCAGCGCGCGCGTCACCACCGCGTACTGCGCCTCCGACATCTGCCGCACCATGTCCAGCAGCACGCAGATCAGCTTGCGCTGTCACGAGTAACGGCCTGTTAACACCCCACTGCTGCCGGAAACCTCATCTCTTATTAGAGATCGGAGCTTAGAACTATCAGGAAAATCTTTTGAGAAACCTCGACTCTTCACAAGAAATTCTGCTAGGGTTCTACAACTTCAATAGAAGAATGACAGTTGCACTTAGCAGTCAAATTTTGTGTCAACCGTTACACAAATACACAAAAAAAAGAAAAGCGGACGTCTTGTCCGTCCAGATTTGACGCGCGTTTTTCGTGTTTTTTCGATTTTTGTCCCTGTCCTAAAATTTACAAGGTGTCTGAAAAACACGCCAAAAACTAGTACAGGTCACCTTTCCACAATTCGACACCTACCCGCGGAGTTGACGGAACCATGGGTGGGTCGGTATCTCACCAGCAAGGGGTCATCATTGGAGGTAGTGTCCTCCTTGTTGCGGTCCCGCATCATGGTGGCAGCGATGCGCAGCACGGTCGGCAGCAACGAGCGCGCCAGCTCGCCGCGGTCCGCCTCCACGGCGCCGACGTCGGCCCGCGCCAGCAGCGACACCACCTCGCCCAGAGTCTCCACGCACAGCTCCACCTGGGGAAACGGCTCCACTCTTGTAACCGGCTGAGCGGATTCCTCTTCCCCACAGGTACAAATTTTCGAACACTATCATTTAACCGTAGTCAACTTCTCCTTAAGATCTCACGTGGTACTTTTGTACCGAAAATAATACGTGTTTATCAAAAAGATGGAAAAAGTCGAAAGGATAAAAGGACATCGCATAACACCACTGAAGTGTTCACTTCAATATTAAATTGAAAGATGTCAATTTTATGGACAAATTAATTATTATCTTTTCCGATTTTTTGTTAACTCCCTTCTCAAATACTAAGCATCAATCTCTTTAAAGTATTTTCTGAGTGCGTTCGAATAGATTACCAGTCTCCTAAAACATATTGTCGAATTTTGCACCTGTGTGGACACATCATATAAACAGAAAATTGTGCTTCCTTTCGAGGATTGAAATGTAGAAAGTAATTTAAACAAAAAGCGTTGGAAGTGGTGATAGAATGAGTGCTCTTATAAAACTGTGCGTAGTAAAAACAAACAAATTGCAAAAACTAAAAAGTGGAGAAATATTGAATCAACCAACCTTTTTCAAGTTTCCACTTCAACCGCGCTGCGTTAAGTAACAAACTGTTTGAAATTATTAATTTCGAATACTATTAGAGTTAGGCTATATTATCTTTATTTACCCTAGTGCAGAGGGTAGGAAACTCGTTTCTTGTGTCTAAATTCTAAATTCAAAATAAATTATTCTTCTTATTCTAATTTAGCAAATAAGCGTAACAATGACGTAAATCTAAATTATATGGACGTCGTGCCTTAACAAACCTATGCAGACAGAATAACGGGGAAGTTTAAATTACATTAGCGGAAAACTATGCTGAGCACTTGACCATAATATTATGATATGTCGATTCATCGAACTTTGAAGCATCTACGTCAATTTGCCAATTTTTGGTCTAGGATTGAGTTGATGTCATATTGACTGTCGCAAAACGCGACCGCAAGTGTCTTCTAACCTTCCGCACTGCTCTACCGGCGTAGCTTCCGCCTTAGTGCGGAAACTGGCCTAGTTGAAGAAGGTTACTTACAATCTACCTTGGTTCACCAGCCTCGTGTCAGAAATGACTCTGCTAACAAGGTTACCCCAAGGTCATTCCAGAAGTGAGCTAAGGTGAGTAAATTAGCGCGTACTCTAGCAGGCTGGCCGTGTCAGCCTTTGTTCAGCGAGCGCGATTTGTGCGCCTCGTCGTGAAGCAACCATCTCTGTACGCAAGCGTAGAGAGATATACACACGATCTGCATCTGCTACGTGTGGCCGCCAAGCGTGACTTGTGCGGCGCATTGCGCGGCAACAGCTAGTGTGTGCAGCACAGAGAGAGATGTACATCCTATCTGCATTTGCTGCATATGGTCGAACAGACTGGCCGTGTCACTGTTTATCCTCTGAACGCGACTCGAGCGTTGCATTGCATAGCAACCGTCTGCGTGCGTAAACCCAGAAGGAGGTATACATACGGTCTGCATAATAAGCTGTGTGTTGTTGAGCAGGCTGGCCGTGTCACCACCTCATACACGCAAGCTTGGAAGGACATGTACATACGATCTGCATCTGCTGCGTGTGGTCGAGCAGGCTGGCCGTGTCGGCGCCCAGCAGCCGCGCCGCCTTGTCCGCCGAGCGCGTCTTGTGCGCCGCGTTGTCCAGCTGTGCACACACCACACCGTCGCGCGTCGCGCCAAGCCCGATACGTGTACGCGAACTGATCACGGTGTACTGAGCCGAGGGTTTAACTGATTGTTCTTTTAGGTACGTGTGATCGAGACAAATCGACAAAGACTGGAAAAAGATAACCATGGCCCGTAGATAGAATAATAGGTAGATTTAAGTACTGTGTAACCGCGTATGAGATAGCGATAGTACGACGTAACGATGAATAACACGACAATTATTACCATTGTTTAGTAGTCAATTTGTATTAACCGATCAACATAATTTGTATTAAACGTTTTTTATGTGAAAACAAGTAAATAACTCATGAGAAATACAATTACGCACCAAATTCTCAAAGTTTGTTTCGCAACTAAAGTTGCATGCCTTGTATGTAAGTTGTATGTATTCTTGAAAAAAACCAGTTACACGATAAGGGACAAAAAAGAGTTTAGCTGCGTCTCTGTTTATCACATTAGTAACTTTATCTGTGCTCTCTTTTTAGTGTGAACGAGAAAGCAAACGTTCCTGTATCTACCTTGATTACTCTATCTACGCCATGGCCCGACCGGTCTCAACTCCTGAACGATGGTCAGTATCCATATGGTGTTTGGGCGTCATTAGTCTCAACAATAGCTGGATCTGGCAGTAATGTTCTTTCTAAAAGCTTTTATAATAAAAAATATATTTAAAAAACCGACTTCCAAAACCACTACAAAGTAAAAAATAACTTTCGTTTCTACACGTGTATGTATGTTGAAGTCGGGCGAACTTCACGCTTTGATTTCTAGTTTCTGTTATTATGGTCGCACGTTCATATTGGCCCAACTATATGTAGTCAGCAACCGCATGCAGGCGGGAAACATTGACATATTTGAGTGTAACCCGCCCCGGCCCCGGCGCCGGCCCCGCCCCGGCCCCGGCGCCGGCCCCGGCCCCGGCCCCGGCCCCCGCCCCGGCCCCGGCGCCGGCGGTGACCACACGTACTTATTCCGATATATTAGTTCGGCTTTAAAGTGACAAGTACACTATGATCAGTTGAAGAAGCAGAATGTTAGCATTTTGAACAGTTTACACAATATGATATTATACAAATATGTACCAAGTAGGTACTTATTTAAAAAGTAAATAAATAAATCTTTATTTCAATGACAATAATGTGTAAACTCTTCATAATAATTGTTACGCTATTTATCGGGGTTTCTTTACAAGCATAAACCAAATAAAAAAAATACAAACTAACATCTCAGAAAGCACTTTGATTTTGGATATTTAATTCTCTGTAGTAAGTACCTATGCTGAAACATGTTAGTTTGTAAACAATTGTTATAAAGTTGGTATAAGAACCAGGGCTCGCGCAAACACATCCAATTTGGACTAAGTTTTGTCGTCATAATGTTTTCGACTTTTTATCGTGATGCTGATTATTGCTAACCAATATAAACTCGTAACCTGTTGATAAATATTTAGAATAATAAGAATCTGAAATAATTAACTCGGGTACAGATTATTTGATGATTGAGAAATCTTCTCTAAAAAGATTATAATATAAATATCTTTTTAAAAAAAGGTACAAATTGGGTGTGCGTGCGCGAGCCGTAACACATCTGTGCGAGCCGTAACACATCTGTGCGAGCCGTAACACATCTGTGCGAGCCGTAACACATCTGTGCGAGCCGTAACACATCTGTGCGAGCCGTAACACATCTGTGCGAGCCGTAACACATCTGTGCGAGCCGTAACACATCTGTAGAGTTCGTTAAACGTACGGTGTAGTGAGCGGGCTTCCTTCACTATCACTTTCACTACTAAACTCGAGGTTCTGAACATTTTATAAAATTGGAGTTTATAAAGTTATTTTAGAATTTGACGAACTATAACACCACAGACTAAAGAAAAAGGTAGAAAGAGGAACTCAGTCCTCTCGAACCAAGTAGTTCATAAAAATTGAATTGCGCGACGCGTTTGGGTGTTTGCTGTCAGTGACGTCTAGCACCAAACCTTGAGAGCAACACCAACTGTGTTGATAGCAACCACAAGGTCGATGTTAGAGTGCCGTTTCTTCTATCTTTTTCCTTTAATCTGTGTACAACACATGCTAGTCGCTACACATCTGCAGTTTGCACACACAATGGCGACATCGAAAGCTCGCTTTGTTATTGTTATAATAAAACAAAAAACGTCAAAACCCGTTCATTGTTACTTTAAAAATGGTTTAAAAGTAAAAAACAAACAGTTTTAAATTCAAACTTCACGTTAATTTATGTTCTAAAATTGTTTATTAAAAGTTAATTTTGTGTGTATATTACGTAAATATTGATAAATAAATAAATACTTATATCAGTACGAGTATGTAAAAGTTATTGAGTAAAATCATAGATGTGTATAATAATACTAATAATAATATTTTATGTGTGAATTAGACTTTTATTCCGGTCGCATATTATATCAGAAAACTTTCTGTCCCACTCACTCTGCGAACATTAGAAGCGTACGTCCGATCCGGCACCATTAGAGATGGTACAAAGTGTGTGTAAGTGTGTGTAGTGTATCCGCACACAGTAAACATGTGAATGTCAACAATGGCGCTGGGTGGTGGAGGGTAGTGTAGAGAGGTATTGCAGTGTAGATTATTGCAAACTGAAACGTGTGCTAATAATCATAGGTTAATTATATACATACAAATAAAACAGTACAATCCAACACACAAACACACTGGTTAGTAAGTGACGGAACACAAAAGGTGAACTAGTGAGAAATCGGACAACACAAATTCTACCACTAACAAAACATATTTTTTAGATTAATTTTAACACACGTTCACATTGATTTAGGTTTTTTTTAATCCTATGAAAACTCTTTAATTTTCCGGGATAAAAAGTAGCCTATGACCGTCCTCGGGATGTACCTTGTATACCAAATTTCATCAAAATCTGTTGAACGGTTGGGCCGTGAATGCAGCGAGCAGACACACAGACATACTTTCGAATTTATAATATTACTATGGATTACTAAACTAAAATTGCAAGCAAAGTCCAGTTTCAAAAAGCGCATTTTTTTTTGAAAATTTTATAATTTAATTTCTTCATCATCACTCCGTCAACCCAAAAGTTAAGGTCGAATCTTTTACAATTTTTTAATTATTAAAACACTAATTTTATTTTTAGCACAGTTGATACTTCTTATTTCTAGCTAAACTACTACAGAATCGATTCACACGTGTAATTCAAAATAAATTATTCTTATTCTAAAAAAAAAAAAAAAAAAAAGTCATGCACACACACAAAACACAACTAAATAATATATACTCAACACTTACTTATCATGTAAAACTTGTACCCGTTCATCGTAACGAGCTAATAGAAAAGTAAGAAACCTACACGTTCGAATGACTAGCAAATGTGCTAATACTAGCAGGCTGCTGCGAGTTCGCCTGGGACCAGGGACCAGGGACCAGGGACCAGGGACCAGGGACCAGGGACAGTCAGTCGTTCATTGAACATAGCCGTAACAGGGCTACTCCGCCGTCAAATTGGCGGTTGTCAAAGTTCGAACACTTTCTGTATTTCATATCCAGTATATATCATAATTAAATTAAATCCTATGTGAAATATATATATTTTTTAATCGTAACAACGATCCACGTTGTGACAGCACGTTATCGGTCGCAACTCGCAGGAAACACATAAAGCGCCTCGCATCGTAAGCTCAGCCCTGAACAGTGAACAAATCTTATCGCAACAAATACTATTAATGCAAAAAATATAAACATTTAGAACACACCTAATGAGAGTCGGCTGTACTTTTTATTAGTGACCTTTTTAATTTTTAGTAATTAAGAAAGTAGGTATGGACTATGGACTATGGAGGAAAGTGAATCATTACTATGACTATGATTATTTTTTTAGATCTGATAAATAATGATCAAATGATTGTGATTGATGACTAACGATCGCAGCAACAGTTTACTTTAGTTATTCACAGAGCTTTATTTGCACCTAGCTTATCTTTTAACTTGGACTAATTTTTGAGAGCCAAATAAACTTTCACTGTCAAAACGTCTTTATTCCTCAGTTATTGAACTTCATTTGATGTTGGAAAGTCTGTAGTCTGTATAGACGAGGGCGACAAGGAAAGTCTGTAGTCTGTATAGACGAGGGCGACAAGGAAAGTCTGTAGTCTGTATAGACGAGGGCGACAAGGAAAGTCTGTAGTCTGTATAGACGAGGGCGACAAGGAAAGTCTGTAATCTGTATAGACGAGGGCGACAAGTAATGCTATAACTGTATATAATATCTGCCCCGGCAGAACTCACGTGTTTAGTCGACTAATGCTATAATGCGTATAAAATGACTTCTCACGCTCCGTGTTAACTTTATGTGTCAAAGTTCATGTCAAAAGTACGATTTTAGTCCTTATTTCTAAGGTGAACCGTACTTTTGAGATGACAGTTGACCCATAGAGTTGAAACGGCGCGTGAGAAGTCATTTTTGCGTACTATTTAGACCCATCACTTTAGTTACGTACAAAGATTGTTTATAAGAACGAAACTGACAAAATGTGTTTTACTAAAACTGGATTTGATGTTATGGAGACCTCATTATACAGCAAAAGTTCATCAAAAAGACGTTGATATTACATGATAAGTAAAGATGTGCGTAAAACGATACATTATAATGTAAAGAAGTATGGATATTATTATATTACTTGTGATCAAACAGTTTTGTGATAGTTAAGGCCACGATTTGTGTGCATACCTCAAGATGCTGGTGCTTAGGCCTTAGTATATTAGGACGTGACTGATTACACTTGTTACATAATATGTTCTATTTCACGAAGACCGTTTGTGTATGTGTGTGTGAGTGCACACTGCATCTGTACACATTGTTACAGTGTGCGTGGCGCTCAGTGTCAACTGCGACACGGTTTATGGACTCGGAGCCAGCGCGTGCCAGACCTTCCTTATTTTATAAAAGCTAAAAGTTTATCTGCGTACTGACTTAAGATTTTTTACATCTTTATTACCTGTTATGTCCCAAAGCCACCATGATCCAAACAAACGTTCCTCCCAGTGTTGGGGACAATACACAGATTAACTTTCAGCTGTTATAAAATAACGAAGGTCTGGCACCCGCTGGCTCTCTCTATATTACTTTACGCATACAAATGCGTCAACATAGTGGCCAAACAACTTGGACTTGAAGCAGCGGTGGGAGGAAATTGGCGAATGTATCAACCAATCGCGTGCATTCGCGCCGACTAATCAACCAATCGAGTGCACCCGCCATTCGCCAACCAATCACGTCAATGCTCGAGTTGTTTGCCGGCCAACCACTACCGAGGCCGAGCGGTCGTTTCGTGAATTAGAACAATAGAATTTGACGTTACCTATCTAAGAGAAAAGTTATACTTAGCAAAAACTACAACTTGGATAAAACATGTATAAACTTAACGTTGAAGTCAATTTAAGAACTAAGTATATCTTTGTTGATTGACAGATTTTAAAATGCACTTACACACTATCTGTAATCTGTAGATCAGTTACTTATCAAAAATTGCATATATTTTTCGACAAATAACAACGTTGCTAAGTAACATGTCTACACATTACAGATATTATTAACCTATTGAATATTAAATATTGAATACTGAAAACGAACGTAAGTAACGATTTGTCAAATCAAATATTTTACTGAGCAAAAATGACAACCACCATTATCTCTCAAAATCCATCAATGTTCTTAATTGTTTAACGAAATCGTACCATGCAAAGCGATACGTGTAACTATCTAGTTAATGTTAAACACCCAGAGAATGTTAGTACAAGTATAAACCCCCACTGCAGTTCTCCTTAACTTCTTTACTTTGAAGTTTAATCCAAAAATACATATTATTATGGTGCGGTACAAGACAATCTTCTTAGCAGAAAATTAATTTAAAAGAATGGAGAATTACGATTATTAAATTATACGTGCCACAATTATTTAAAACGTTTAAACTTTTTCAATGAATACTTATTATTCAATTCACCATTATGATATGATTTTCTGTAGCATCCCACATTTTTGTTACGAACGATAAGTCTAAAACGAACTAGAACATATCAAACTTAAGCCCACTAGCACGCACTGGCGTTGTTCAGGTTCTCGGAAACTATCAACTTTGTCGAAACCCGAAATAAGCAACCTACACTGAGTTACAAACGAAACTATCATTTCCGTACTACTCCGCAGATCTTATGTTTTAACATAATTTCGTTTATGATTATTCACCAACTGAGGTCTCAAAATGGTTAACGCCCACTGGGTTTTTTTCTTTGTCATTTGTATGGGGTTACGTAACAGAGAGAGAACCCTATACTAACTTGTCGTAAGATCTGAGACTTATCGTTCGCTTCACAACACAACGTGGGACGGTGCGGCAGGCGGCAGGCGGCGTGCATGGCGTGGCTTACCTGGTGATCTGCGAGCGCGGGCGTACAGCCGACTTTCGTCTCTGCCACTATCGAGATTAGGCCGACAATCGTTTGTACACATTTACTACATATTTTAAAGTTTTTTAACTTTTACAAGTCTACGAGAAGCGTTTTGAGATGACCCAAAGGAAACGATTCATTGAAAACAGCTCAGCAAAAAAAAGTTTCAAATTTAATTCACTTACGCGGTCAAACTTTTGAGGACATATTTATATTGTGAAGATTTGCTGTTCACTCAGCTGCAATAAGGGTGGCTGTCTATCAGAGATTTGCGAGGAGGATGAGCATTTTAGGAAAAGATCAACCAATCAGATCAGTTGATGTTGCTGTGATGTACGAGGACAGCATAATGCGAGTTATCTATATTATATTATAAAGCTGTACAAATATGACGGAAGTCGGTCGAACCTCGACGCATGGGCGTGGGCTCAGGAGCTGGTGCATGTGCATACATACCATCGCACGGTGGAGCGGACACGGACACACGGACACACGGACACACGGACACACGGACACACCGCGACCTAACGCAACGGACGATGTTGTGTCCTATAACTATACCTGTTACAACATGGTTAATTCCTGTACCATCAACACAACAAGCCCGAAAACCCCATCCCGATTTGTGATTGTACCCAATTAAGGCGCTTGTGCACTAGCCCGATCCGAATCCGACAAAGTATGGACCGAAAAAACGAACTTTGGGTTTAAAGCTTTTGCAGGACTTAGTTATAGTTACACTAAGGAAGGTTTACCAACCAACGTATGTTTCGTCGAGTACAACTGAGTTATATTATGGTTGTTCAACAGTACGGCCACTTGTGGGACTCGGACTGGGCTGGTGCACACAGCCGTTAATGACAAAACGACATATCCCACATGAACACATTTCTTGTGTAGGCTGAAATGTTTTGTGTGTTAGGTGTGTTGAAGAAAAATTCGCTCGTTGGATTTGTTGTTATCGAAATTTTAAGATCTTTTACTTGTGTATCAATTTAGAAATGAAGTTTATACAATTCTCCTATTGCTTCATTTGTTAATTTCGTAACACAGATTTATGTACTCCTGCGGAACCCACAAACTGCGAGTAGTACGGAACCTACATACTATTGATCGAGGTTCTCAATTCGTCGGAATCTTTTTTTGTCACATTATGTGGATATCATGCAAATTGCAAAAACTAAACAATTTTGTTTTGAAAACAGCTTCTTCTTTTTCTTTCTTTCTTTCTATTCGTTGGGACTTTACCACGCTTAATAAAGTAACAGAGACCCCTTTGATCAATCAATGGTCCTCGTGTGTTGGTGTCGTGCGTGTGGTGGTGGTGGTGGTGGTGCCTCACCTCGGCCGGCGCCCGCAGCAGCGCGCGCAGCGTGGAGGCGAGGTGCGGCAGCAGACGCGCGCGCGGGCCGGCGGCGGCGCCCAGCGGCCCGCGCACCAGCTCGAGCAGCGCGTGCAGCCGCTGGTTGGACAGCCGGCCCAGCGGCAGCGCCTCCAGCGCCCACACTATGTACTCGCTGCACACACACACAACACACACTGCTACAAAACGACGACGATCTTACTAGGGGCCTTCCCCTTTCGGGTTCTATTGCCGGGAGTTTGGAAATTTTAAGATTCCTAAATCTCTAGCCTGGTCTGGTCTGGTGGGAGGTTTCGGCCGTGGCTACTTACCACCCTACCGGCAAAGCCGTGCTGCCAAGCGATTTAGCGATCCGGTACGATGCCATGTAGAAACCAAAGGGGTGTGGGTCAAACCCACACCCCTTTGGTTTCTACAAAACTGAAACTACTGAAAACTGCCATAACCCTTCCAGGTCCGGCCGCTTCCATCTCAAACTGCACCACTTACCACCAGATGAGATTGCAGTCAAGGGCTAACTTGTATCTGAATAAATAAAAGCAATAAAGAAATCAAACAATCCTACAATTATCCTTCAACTTGTCGTGATTCGTGACGGACAGCGTGCCACTTATCGGTTTAAACAATTTATTCTCTTATGATATGTCAACTCTGCTTTTTTTTTTAAATTGCAAGTAATCAAAAAACCAATTACCAATTTCGACGGAACGGCAACATAATATGACGAACAAGTCAACTAATCAACTTTACAAAAAAACCGACTTCCAAAACCACTACAAAGTAAAAAATAACTTTTGTTTCTACACGTTGTTGAAGTCGGGCGAGCTTTACGCTTTGATTTCTAGCCTCTAGTTTCTTTTATTATGCTCGCTTGACTTCATACATACTTTACACGTGTAGAAACAAAAGTTATTTTTGAGATTGTAGTGGTTAAAATAACCGACTTCCAAGTCGGTTATTTTAATTTATTTTTTTAAGCTTTTTAGTGTAAGTAGTCATATTGCTTGGTACCTAAAATATTAATTCACCAGCACAACTTTCCAAATCCACACGGCTTAGGAGTTCAGTACCTTGCAGCATCAGCATTGAAGAGTTGGGACTTGGAATTCAATAACGAAGTCTACGTTTGCCATTTACAGTATTATTTCACCAGGAACAGCTCCTGAATCTTTATAGTTTAAGTGCTGTACCATGCATCGTCAGGTTTGAGGAATTCGAACTTGGAGTGTTATCATGAAGCCGTTGCTTGATACCTAAAATATCAATTCATCATCAGAAATTCCCGAATCCCCACGGCTTAGGAGTTCAGTATCTTGCAGCATCAGGATTGAGGAGTTGGGATCCGAAGTTCAATGGTGTAGTCTATGCTTGGCACCTAAATAATATTGCATCATCCGCAGTTCCTGAATCACTATAGCTTAGGAGTGCTGTAACCTATACATCATCAGGGTTGAGGAGTTGGGACTTGGAGTCCAAGCATAAAGTCGTTGGTTGGTGCTTACAATATTAATTCATTATGAACACTTCTTGAATCTTGATAACTCAGGCGGGCAGTAACGCTGCAGCATCAGGATTGAGGAGTTGGATTCAGAAATTTTTATGGGACCACCTGGAATTTTTATGGAAACATCCCCTGTTGATTAAAACAAAATTTTGCAAATCGGTCCAGAAAACCTCGAAAAAATCGGTGTACATACAAAAAAAAGGGCCGAGTTGAGAACCACCTCCTTTTTGGTAGTCGGTTAAAAAAGGGTTTAAAAACCTGAGCTGCGTGTCGGGGTAGATCTTGATCATGTGCGGCACGGCGTGCGGCAGGTACTTCAGCGCGGAGCCCTGGCAGGTGAGCGCGTGGTCGCCGCACCGCATCAGCCACACCAGCGCCTCCAGCAGGTTCTGCACAACATTGTGTCACAAGCTTTCATTGACATCAGGGCGTGGCGGACGCGGACGAAGTCGCGGACATCAGCTAGTAACGCAATAAAACAAACACCGCCGCAATTCCTCCAAAAGCTAGTCCACAGGTTTGCAGTAACTCGCTATAAGATTTGCCACGTTCCCGTAACTCGACAGTTATATGTCTGTGCCTTCGTTGCTGTACTTTTCACATATCTTCAAGGGTAGACGTTTCTTGTATATGTTAATGAGCTTTAACGCGCTAGCAATAGAGCTCGAGCTCACCTGCAGCTGCGGGCAGTAGGCCGGCTCCTCCATGCCGTTCTCCATGCTGCTGCTGGAGATGGCCGTGGCGCGGGAGCCGAGCGCGGCGCGCAGCTGGCGGGAGCGCACCAGCACCCTGGCGAGGCTCTCCAGGCACTTCATGCACTGCAGCAGTCGCTTGGACGCCAGCTCGCCCTGCTCCGCCGAGCGGATCGTCCATACCATAATGGATATCAGTTTTCTGCCACCAACAAATATAAATAAGGCTCAAAAATGGTATAGAGGGCGGGCAAGAATTTTTCTGGACCCAGACTATATCAATTCACAATCAAGTCTCTGAATCCCCTCGGTTTGCTCTTACACATCTTGAGCATTAGAATTGAGGAGTTGGAGACAAAAATTTTTGGGACCCATACTATATCAATTCACAATCAACAGTTCCTGAATCTCCCTTGCCCTTACATTCCTGCGGCCTGCAGCATCTGAAGAGAGGGAATGTGAAATTTTTTGAGACCATTTGACAAACTTTTATTCAAAAAAAGGCTAGAAATCCCGGATAAATCAGTGCGCATAGCACAAAATGTATCACTCACTCGTAAGCCAGCGCGTCACAGAAGCTCCGCTCGACGTAGACGGCCAGCACGGGCTGGAAGTGCTGGTACTTGTGGTCGGCCACCAGCGCGATCACCTGCAGCAGGCAGTCCAGCACCAGCACGGCGTAGCTGCGCTCGCTGTACTCCTGCTCCTCCTCGTCGATCTGGTGGATTACACACATGTAGATGTGGCAGAAATCGTCTTCTGTAAATTCACACGCACGCGCGTCTTCTGTAAGGTCCCGTCTTGGCAATTTGACAGATCATCTAGAAGATTATTATCAACCGATAGACGTCCACTGCTGGACATAGATCTCTTGCAGGGACCACACGCCACAGTCTTGCGTCGCCGCCACCCAGCGGCTCCCGCAGACTCGTCTGATGTCGCCTGTCCACCCAGTGGGGGGTTCCCAACGCTGCGATTTCCAGTGCGTGGTCGTCAACGTTGGAACCCCACTATCTATCGGTTTTCAGAAATATTTGCCCTGTCCATTGCCACTTTAGCTTCGCAATCCATTGATCTATGTCGGCTTCTCTGGTTTCTCTTACGGATGTCCTCATTTTCGATTTGATCACATAGAGGAACTCCGCACATAGCTCTCTCCGTCGCCCGCTGAGTGACTCTGAGCTTTCTTGCTAAGCCCATAGTTAGCGACCATGTCTCGGATCCATATGGCGTCACTGGCAACACGCACTGTTCGCAGCGCTGAGGAATGTTGGATAAGAAGACACCTCAGAGTTCACCTAGTAGATAATGAAATGGATATAAGTCTGAGAAAGTTATACCTGCGTGAGTATGCTGAAGAGCGCGTCGAGGATGTCCTGCAGGAACTTCACCAGCTCGTCGTTGGGCACGCGCTGCAGCCGCGTCAGCGCCTCCCGCAGCGTGTCCTCGGCGTGGTGCGTGCTCCACTTCAGCACGCCCAGGATCTCCTCTGACAATCAGTATGATACCATTTTTTCAAAGCTTTTACATAACGCTTTTCAATAGTAGACCATTGCGATCGGGCAACAACCGGCACAAAGTTTCCGAGTTGATCATTTTCAGTAATATTAGTGAGGTAAGATAGGTATTTTTACAGTATTTTTTACACTATACGAGTCTAAATTTTTTCCCTGATTACCACCGCCCATGAACTTTTGCAGTACCAGAGGAACCACCAATGCGTTGTCGGCCTTTCAGATGTCAGGCATTTATTGACAAGGGTTATCTAATAGCTCTTGTTTGCTAACACGACAGTAGGTGGCAGTTACCTCTCTGAGTGAGTTTGGTGGAGCACAGCCTCGTGGCGACCAGCAAGCAGTCGCGATGCAGCAGCGCGAGAGGGCCGCGCGTGAGGCCGCGGTCGCAGCCGGCCGGCAGCTCGTCCCGGCGCGACGGGAGCCCCAGGCACGCCGCCGCGGCCTCCGTGTCCACGTCCGCGGCGCCCGAGGCGCGCTTGTGGTCGATCTGACCGGGAACAGAACACTTGTTGCTAGCGCATTACAGTTGAGCGCATAGAGCAGATACTCATTTTTGACTAAATGAGTCTATTGGCACAAAAATAATATGTGGCCCTTATTGCTTTATGTTAAGGTTCTTAAAACAAGAACACATTCATACTATCCCGCTCATAATTGGCGCGTTAGCAAAGACCAATAGCGGACGGACGCGCGCTATGATTGGCTGAGATATTTTCGCGCCACTCAGAATAAGATTTCTGCGCAGGTACATTGCCGTAACTCAATAAAGTGATTGCCTTGTACACGGCGAGGTTGTGCTGCGTGTCGGGCGTGGTGGTGCCCTCCTTCTGCATGAGCCGCAGGTACGACAGCGCGAAGTGCTTCTCGGCGCGGTCCTTGGCCTCGTTGGAGCTGCGGTGCCGGCACAAGAACACGATGTGCGCCTCCTTGAACTCGTCGATGTTGAGGCACACCTGGAAGTGTTTACCTACGGGTACAGCAGACAACAGAGCAGACGCCTGCGGCAGTGGAGCGGCGCGGGAGAGAAACCGCAAAGTAGTTTGTTCAGAATCAGTAACGGAATCGATTGCAATCATTTTTACTACGGGTTATATTTTGGCCAAAAAATACTTTAAAATCCTGCAAGTTTGAACACCCAGTTGAATGAACCGCATGCACCAGCTGCGAGAGCGCGCACGGGCGACGCTAGCCGTCCCGTTCGCTCACGGCCGCTCGCTTGGGGTGACCACTGACCATGTTTTGCGATGACAACGACGCAACACAACAAGCTTATAACATCGTAAATTTTGATTAAATATTTTGAAATTTTGTATACATATTCATTTTGTACAAATACTCGACACGTGTTTCGGTTTTAGCGTTACCTAGAACTAACGTTGTATAACAAACAGTGTGATACCTTGAACACTTCCTGCCAGCGCGGCCGGTCGTCGTGGTAGTACACGACGGACGTGTACTCGTTGACGAGCGGCACGCCCGCGCCCACCGAGATCACGCCCTGCGGACGACGCCACGTCACCTTACAGAACACTTAGTAGGGACAGTGCCGTAAATTATTGAAAAGTTCTTCTGGTGCTACAAATGTATCTTCTCAGAAAAAAAAGGAGTCCATAAAGGATCACTTCGTTTTGTCTGTCTGTCTGTCGTGTCTTTCAAGCTCCGTAAAAGAAATTAAAACCTACAGGGCAGTTCGCGTTGAGGTAGAATCATGAATTTTGTCAGGAGAAATGTCTTATAACACTGGTAAAGGAAAAAAGTCCGAAAACCGTGAATTTGTGATTACATTACAAAAAAAGTGACGCTTCTTGTACGATGGTACGGAACACTTCGTGTGCGAGTTCGACTCGCAATTGACCGGGTTTTTTAATCTTCCACTCACCGGCACCGTGTGTCCATTCTTGTCCACGACGCGCGCCACCAGCTCGATGTTCCTCTCGGAGGTCTTCCCTCCGCCCTTGGAGAAGGCGCCGCTGCACAGCGTCACGTAGAGGTCGTTGCGCGCGTCGCCGGGCAGGATGACCTCGGGGAAGCCCATTTTGCGCGCGAAGGCCGTGTTGCCCACCACTATGTGAGGGTTTTCTTGTCTTATCTGTAAAGAGAATCGTATCTTGCAAAATGAATGCTCAAGAATGTCCCGAGGTGACTGCAGTCCAGCAGTGGGACATCGAGTACTCGGAAACGACTCGTGCTTGCCTGCTTCAAGTCTCCCTCCACCATCTGCAGGAACACCCACAGCCCCTGCGACTGCTTCTGGTCCTTCAGCTCGCGGTTCGTGATCACCTTCTTGAGGAGCGAGTCCATGTTTTCCTTTTCACATCTAAAGGAAATTAATACTTTTAATAAAACTGCAACTGGACGTTTTCTGTACATTCAATATATTTTGAAATTTTTTATCGGGGTGTAGCGGTTGCCACAATTGCAACTAGATGGCGCTATTCAATCGACAACTATTCATGACGTATTCCCGAATAAATGTACCGGCGAAAGTACTCGCACTAACGGAGTTTTCGGCAATCTGGACTGTATAAAGAAGTTTCAAGACATAACCATCGGCCCAGCTGGCGCTATCGAGCACGACCAACCGATCAGAGGGAGGTTTCCCTTTGGTTTGGTCGAGTCTACACACCGCTCGCGTACAGGGGGAAACATTATTATCGATATAGAGCCCAAAACATTTTTTTTTCGGAAATTTTGTCTGTCTGTCTGTGCCAGCATCGCGCAAAAACTACTGAACGGATTATGAAGAAATTTGATATAGTGGTAACTGATAGTCTGGGTTAACATATAGATTCGTTTCTATCCCGAAAAAAATTAGGGATTTTTCGGGATGAGGAATCAAATTTTATATCGATTTTACTCCACAACTCCGTCAAATTTGAACCGATTTTTCACAAATCTTTTTTCTATACTATCATGTTGGTGCCATGTAAGTTTGTTGCAGATTTGATGAACAGTTTCGGAAATAGAGGACGGAACTCCTCTATCAGGATGTAGCAATACTGTCGCGTGTCAGTAGGAATGCTCACGCGTAGAAGGGCAGCTGTATCTCCTTGTCGGCGTTGTCGGCCGCCAGGTGCTGCGTGATGTCGGCGCACGCCACGCCGCACGGCCGCCGCATGCTGCCCGAGCTCGGCGGCGGCACGTGAGGGCTCATCGTGCTGCGTCTGCAACACAACGTCACCGTCAACGTCAACGTCGCCTCTCAGAATGAGAAAAGGGGGGTTTGGGGAGTACGTGTACGAAGTCGCAGGCATAAACTAGTAATTGACATAAAATAATAATCGAATTCCATAGACTAGTACCTGTGGTCCACATTCTGCGCGTCCATGGAGCCTATCCTGACGACGTGGCACACTAGGAAGATCTTCTCCTTCTTTATGTCACTGCCTAGATCCTGGAAACATGACATTACACAAGTTTAGTTCTTTGAGCGAGTCAGCTATTCATTGGTAATAAAAAAAACTTTTAGGGATCACCACTTTTTTAAAATATAAATAGCGAGCAAACGAGCAGGCCACCTGATGTTAAGTGATTACCGCCGCCCATGAACATTTGCAGCACCAGAGGAACCGCCAATGCGTTGCCAGCCTTTCAGGACTTTGTTGGTCCATCCCTTGAATAACCTTGTAATCTAATGGCAACACCGCCGCAGAGATTTCTTGATGTTGTATACTTGACGGCAATACGTGAAACGACGATACATAACTCACTTGCTGTGCAGATCTAAGGCCGGAATACATTTTACCTGATGCCAAACTATGCGATGGTTTTTTCTGGGTTCCTATCCAGAAAACACCATGTAGATTGTAGGTACAAGTAAATTATGTCCTAATCTGTTAACATGCCAAAGTTCCCTGCTCTGGGTGATATACTAAATACTTGTATAGTAAGTACTAACAGTGAAGACGGTGGAGGGCGCGGTGAAGAGTTCGGCCGCGCCCATGTGCCCGGGCGGCCACTTGAGCAGCACGCTCTCGGTCAGCTTGTTGCCGCCCGAGTCGTGCAGGGCGAGCGACAGCTCCGCGGTGTCGTTGAGGCGGCACACGAAGTTCTTGATGTTCACCACCACGGTGTAGGTGCGCACGGTGGGCGTTTGGCTCGTCGGCCGACTGGTCGGCGTGGTCTCCTGGTGCACAATACATATTGGATACTTCCAAAGATAATACTCCAAATAGGCAAAGCTAGGCAAACGTATTTTAAAAAGTGAAGACAAATTCTTACGCTTGTGTGCGTGACACATACGCCTAGTGACACATACTACAAAGATATCAGCGCGGGGTTCACGCTTCCTTCAAGTGTGCTTCAATAGGTGGCGGTCCGCTACCGGGGTTGGGTGGTCCATAAAAAGTGACTACCGACAGCGGCTGCCAGTTCATGTCTACTCTATTGAACGCCATCGTGTTGGGTTAAAGATAAGGGTAGGCATAGACGGGGTGACCGTGTAAGCTTGTCGCGACATAAATAAACAGTAATACAAAAAACTCGTTACCAACGTCGTTAAACGTATTTCCGTTAGTTTATTTGAATGCTGAAGATCGATTCGAGATTACCTTTCGATTTATTTGAACTCGTAAAAAGGATAAGGATAAGAAGAAGAAGAATAGTAAGGGGAAAGAGGAGTGTTCTGAAAGAGAAGAAGTATGAAAGGCAAGAGGAGTAATGTTACCTTACCATGTAACTTACCATGTTCTTGTCGATCCTGGAGTTGGCATCGTCATGAAGCGCGTTGAGCTTGAATGTTGACGTCGTCAGCGGGTCCACCAGCTGTCCGCTGACTGTGCGCACCGCCAGCTCCATGCCGAGCGTTCTGGAACCGAGAATAAACACTCAAATGTCACAAAACACTCCTGCTGAATACGAGCCTGCTGATCGCGTCTGGAAAATCTGCATCAATCATTATTACAATCTAAATTGTTGTGGTTGGCTGAATTCATAGTATTCTTGTTGCAACAATGCATTGTAGCCAATAGTTAGCGAGTGCTGGCCAATCAGATGTGATTGCAATCGCTCTCTGCTAATTTTAATAGAATTCAGGATAAATCTGAGTATCTTGGAGGACTTGTATTCCCATATTTACCTGTTCCCCTTGTCTATGGTGAAGACGGCGGTGCGCGCGACGCGACGCAGCAAGTCCTGCGGCAACGCCCCCGATGCGGCCTGCGCGCGCAGCTCCAACAGAGCGCGCATGCTCACTTCCATGAACTTGAACCGCTCGTCGTTTGTCTATAACAGACAAACATAAAAATCAAAAATTTTTGGTTTTGCTAAAAACTTAAGCAGACGTTGAATGCGTGTATTATTCTAAATCTGACAGATTTGATGAGTGCCAGGATACCTCTTAATTACTTTTTTGATTACAAAAATATTTCAATACCTACTTAGCATTAGCAGATTCGTGACATTTTAGGACGGCTGAAAAATCTCTCCAGTAGAAGTAAGTTGTCCTTTGTGCACGTCGCGTCGTGTTCATAGTATTGTTATTATTCAATAGAGTGAATCCTCCATGGGTTTCCTCAATCAGCCACAGTTTTTAGCCACGACCACTAGGTATTTTTCGTTAGCGTCCATACTGTTATGATTTTGATTAGGTTCCATATCCAGGATCTAGTCAGAGCATTTTTGTTACAATGCGACATGCCATAATAATCAGTTTGTTCATAATAAATATCTCAATTTCGACTTGATTGTGGGTTGAAACGTTTTTTGGAAAATACACCCAATGTTGAAATTGTGTCAACTCACCATGTACAGCAGCTTCCAGTGCTGCAGCCACTCCCGCAGCGTTACAGCAATGTCGTGCACCACGCCACCGCCCCCCGCCGACGACGCCACCACCGTCTCCCCGCACCTTAAACCAACACTACCATTGCACACCAAGTAGACTACAGATAAGGATATTATTCTGAACCCGTGGTAGGCGAATTTGACGATTTAAATGCACTTTGACACAGCGGGAAAAAATGTGCAAAGGGTAGGGATCGAACATTTTTTAGCAAACAAGCAGTTACTTTGAAATATTGAAAGATGTGTAAGAGCTAGAAAAGTAGTAGGCTTTAAAATTTTTATATTTACTCAGTTCAAATTCCATGTAATTTATTTAAAAGCGCGTTAATTAAAATATTGTATTGCGGGAGCTTCGATACGTCAAATGAATCTCTAAATTGTCAGTTCCGTAGTCATTTTGAGGACCTGATAATGATTTCTAAATTGTTTCTGGTCCGGTCGGGTGGGAAGCTACAGCCGTGGTTAGTTACCAACCAAACGATTTAGCATTGCGGTACGATGTCGTGCAAAAACCGATAAGAGGTATGGGCTTCGTAAAAAAATTTGCATACCCCTTCCAAGTTAGCCCGCTACTATCTTAGACTGCATGGTCACTTAGCACCAGGTGAGATCACAGTCGAGGGTTAACTTGTAGTAGATAGATTTTTTTAAAAATAGTTCAAGTTCAACGTAATCTAGCGACAATAAAAGTGCTGCAAAGTCAGCACCAGCGAGGCCGGGTCGGCGGTCGGCGACCTGCTGATAAGGGCGAGTGATTCACACCACGCGTCG
>NC_048559.1:8898137-9013974 GCF_902806685.2 Maniola hyperantus | reverse complement strand
TTACTTCGAAAATTGAAAATACTAATTATTAGTTCATGTTGGGATATTTAGAATTTATCGGAAAAATACCAGTAAAAGGAAAAACTTGGACGTCCTGTTTGAGATATATATTTGAAGATATTGCGTACGAGGTGCACTATGTCCTAACCATATGCCAGAGCTAATACCTGCTCAGACGGTCAGAGTGCACCTCGTACGCAATATCTTCACTATTCATCTTAGGTGGAATATTAACAGTACAATCAACTATGTACACTGTACAGTCCACCACAGGGCGAAAGCATGACGAACAGAATCACCTTCATTGATGCAGCGGTCGTATTTCTACTCGTGCGGTCGTATCTCCTTCTGGATACCCATCAACACAAACCACAGGTCGTCATGTAGGAAATAATTCCGCATTTTAAAGTAGGAAAGAATATTTTTTCTTGTTCACAACCAATCTTGTACGCAACCAATACAGCAACAATGGACAATTAATACCACTTTTCCACTTTTATTTTTCCACCTAGAGCCTTCGTGCTGATAACGTGTTGGGATATTTAGAATTTATAGGAAAAATATCAGTAAAAAGGAAAAACTTGGACGTCCTGTTTGTGATATATATTTGAAGTAAGTGAATGTCATCGGATGTAAAAACAAAAAACTCTTAGAAAAAATAAGAATAAGAACATATTTAAATATAAACAATTTAGTTTACAGCCAGTTCCAACAGTTCATGACCACAATTTTTTTTGTGATGTAACCCTAAATTCACGGTTTTCAGATTTTTCCCCTTATGTCTACTATAAGACCTACCTACCTGCCAAATTTCATGATTCTAGGTCAACGGGAAGTACCCTGTAGGTTTCTTGACAAACCGACAAACAGACACAAAGTGATCCTATAAGGGTTCCGTTTTTCCTTTTGAGGAACCCTAAAAACAGCGGGTGCGTTGCTAGAGTACCAAGTTGAATGTTGATGCTGTATGATTCTCAACGTACAGAGCAGATCCGTTATAGAGACTTTAAATTGTTTTGATTTAATTGCCCATGTTTTTTACGGCACTTCGACGGCTTTCTAATGAATGTACTCAGCGAGTTCAAGTTTTTATCCACGTTTGTCGGATGGATAGACGCCTTTTCTGATTTGTACTCAGCGAGTTCATTTCAATTATTTTTCATTTACTGGTACACTGTCTCAAATTAGCAGGAGGTACATATTTTCACAGACCTTTTCTGTATTTTCACAAGTTGTATAGAAGCAGGCGTTACTTTGCGGAAGTCCATGATATACAATGAACCAAAAGCTTAATTTGCTGTAATCCGCTGAAACAGGTCGAATCTGTATGATGCAACATGCAGCATGCACCGCCCGCCCTCCTACTGCTTACCATGCAGGAAAAGCAGCCACTCAGCAAGCAATACGCACCACCACCACGCAGCAAAGTCATCTTCACAATTACAAAGTTCTTTGCAATTGTGCATTGTAAGGTCTACATCTCCTGAGGATGCTCCTGTGTCGGAGCAAAACGTGCGTAGAGTGTGTTTTAGGATTTGTGTGGTGCTGCGTGGTGGTGGTGCGTACTGCTTGCCGAGTGGCTGCTTTTCCTGCATGGTTAGCAGTGGGAGGGCGGGTGGTGCATTTCGCATGCTGCATGTTGCATCATACAGATTCGACCTGTTTCAGCGGATTACAGCAAATTAAGCTTTTGGTTCATTGTATTTCCACAAGTATCTGGATATGTAATATTATAGTTTCTTCAATACCTAATATCGATCGTTCATTGTCATTTAGGAAAACGATTGCACAGTAGGTAATATTGCGCAATCGATAGGCTGAATATGACTTGAGTCACAGCTTGGAACAAGCTAATGACACCAGCATATATTTTTTAAATTCCTTTACAAGTCAGTCTTTGGCTGCGATCTCACCTAATGGTAAGTGATGATGCAGTCTACGGCTAACTTGGAAGGAGTGTAGCGGTTTTTATTATACACTAAAACTAACGTTGTATATGGGATACAACGTTAGTTTTAGTATACGCAAAACCTGAAAATAGTTTGTTCAGAATCAGTAACAGAATCGATTGCAATCATCTTTACTACGGGTTATATTCTGACCAACAAATACTTTAAAATATTGCAAGTTTGAAACACCTAGTCGAATGGCCGCATGCACCAGCTGATTCGACTCGCGCGAGCGAGAGCGCGCACGGTCGACGCTAGCCGTCCCGTTCGCTCACAGTCGCTCGCTTGGGGTGAGTATGTTTTTGCGGGACGACGACTCAACACAAAAAGCTTATAACTTCGTAAGTTTTCATTATTTTGAAATTTTGTATATTTATTCTTTATGTAAAAATATTATATTTTATATAACGTTGTATGAGGACATAATAATTTTTTTTTTATAACGAATATTAGCCACATTAAATGACTAATATTCCCCTTTCCTCTCCAATTAAGCGTCAGGCTTGTGCTAGGAGTAGGTACGACAATAGTGCAACGGGCGGGATTTGAACCGTCGACCTTTCGGTTTTCAGTCCACTCCTATACCGGTTGAGCTATTGAGGCTCTAAAATATAACATAGAGTATCGGTTATCGGTTTCTACACGGCATCATAATATCGCTTGGCGGCATGGCGAGGCGGCTCACAAGCTCTGTATCGCGAGTAGTCTGTACATATCCTGAAGGGCTGTTACTGAGGACAGGTGACGCGGTAACGAAGCGTCACCTAACAACACTTTGTCTTCATTGTAGAGAGACACGGATTTACTACTGTACATAATATGAGTAGTAAAATGTAAATATTGGTATCTATAACAAGTTGTGTAGTTAAAGAAAATTTAAAACACTAAAACTGAGTTTCGGAAAGTAAAATCAATAAATACTTAATCAAATTCAAAATTTACTTACTCCATCATCATCATCAATAAAAAATATGGCGTATTGTATTTATGTGTGTATCTACCTTTTTTTTTTATTCAGGTACAAGTTAGCCCTTGACTGCAATCTCACCTGGTGGTAAGTGAAGATGCAGTCTAAGATGATAGCGGGCTAACCTGGAAGGGGTATGGCAGATTTTATTAAACCCATACCCCTTTGGTTTCTACACGGCATCGTACCGGAACGCTAAATCGCTTGGCGGCACGGCTTTGCCACCTATAGCATATTTCAGTTTTGTAAATAATGTAACAACAAAATTCCCTCAAAGACGTTTTCAAATTTAAATTCCAAGCATCCAATTTCGCTAGGGAACCTGCAATATCAGAATTAGGCACTCGTAATAGGTAAAATAGAAATTCGGCTCCTGCGAAAATCCGTGCGACTGAAACTCAGCGTCGTCGTTCGCATACCAAGTGAGTAAATAAACTCTACCGTCGCGTCGACTTCGAGGCTGCGTTTGGATCTCGTGATTGTGGACTTGGCTGGCATCGAGATGAGATCGCGAATAAACTTGACAGATGAATACAGCTACTGCTTGAATCTTACTATGATATATTTTTACAAGCAAAAAAAGTAAATTTATAGTGAAAATCGGCCAAGTGCGAGTCAGGCTCGCGCAACGAGGGTTCCGTACTACAGTCGTATTTTTTCGACATTTTGCACGATAAGTAATTCAAAAACTATGATTCATAAAAATAAATAAAAATCTAGGTTTTAGAATGCAACGCCCTTTCATATGATACCCCACTTGATATAGTTATCTTACTTCGAAAATTATAAATACAAATTTTTAGTTCATGACCACAATTTTTTTTGTGTGATGTAACCACAAATTCGCGGTTTTCAGTTTTTCCCCTTAATGCCTGTTATAGGACCTACCTACCTGCCAAATTTCATGATTCTAAGTCGACGGGAAGTACCCTGTAGGTTTCTTGACAGGCCGACAGACAGACAACAAAGTGATCTCATAAGGGTTCCGTTTTTCCTTTTGAGGTACGGAACCCTAAAAGTACTATAACTTGTAAAAGTTTACGATATATTGCAAATAAAACATCTGACTGACGTTAGAGGTCAACAAAGTGAAGAACAACCGTTGCGTAAGTAGGTTGACCCGAGTTTTGCACGCTATACATTGCGAGTTTAAAAATACTAAATCACCAAACTACAAAATTAGGCAAATGGTTATTGGTATTGGATGGTGTCTAGGTAGTATAACAAACGCTAAGTTTTTGCTAGCGTTTTGGTTTTTTTTTTTTTTTTTAAATTAAAATCATCGGTCGGAGTCAGTGTTTGGTTTTCATTTGAACCGACCGTGTCTTTACCGCAATAACAGCGAAAACTGCTGACGCCGCGATCCGACCGTCGCCGCGGCCGTGCGTGAGCCAAAATGACCTAATTCCGCGTTTCGTCGCGTCAGGTTTATTATAAAATAAATAATCATCGCTATACTACTTGGTTCCTGCAACTATGGCTGATATAAAAATAGAATTAAAAACGGAAAATGAGCGCTTGCTTTTTAACGCATTTACAGAAAAAAAAGCTGAAAATGAAAAACTCCAGCTTATAACTAAAAAAATGGAGCAGCAAATTTTGGAGCTCCAAAAACAAATTAAGCTCCTTTCTAATAAGGATAACAACCCAATGGATACGTCCGGATACAAAGAAAGTTCGGGTCCATCTGCTGAATATCATACGGACGAAGAGGAACTTGCGCAAGAAACAGAATGGATAAGAGTGAAGAGTAGGAAAAAAAGGAAACTAAGCACGTCACCCATTCTGTCACAGAGTAGAGAATTCGAAACGTCAAACACAGAAACGCGTAAAAATGAAAAAAAGAAAACTAAGAAAGTACCACTACCCCCGCCTATAATGGTGTCCGGTGTGGAAAACTATCAAACATTTTTTGACTTACTGTCAGGAAATCTTCCCGAAGCCTCATCAGATTTTACATTAAAAATGATGAACGCAAAGAATGTCAAAATAAACGTTACCAATGAGGACACCTACCGATCCTTGACGAAAATCTTAACTCAAAATCAATTTCTGTGGCATTCCTATGAGAATAAACAAGAAAGACCTATTCGTGTTATGGCTAAAAAATTGCCTGCCTCATGCCAGCCCAAAAGAATAATTGAAGACCTTCAAAGCAAGGGTTATAAAATAGAAAATGCAGTGAACAAACTAAGATGGCAGAATAAAGAGCCGCTTAATATGTTTACTCTAACATTTAATAATGTAGAAGATATAAATAAAATTTATGACATTAAACACATTCTAGGGTGTAAAGTTGAAATTCACCCTATCAAAACATCAAAACTGGTACCTCAGTGTAAAAAATGCCAAGCATATGGTCACACGCAGAAATACTGTGCCAGAGAGGCCAGGTGTGTAAAATGTACAGGAAAACATCTGACTCGAGACTGCACTAAGCCAGCAGAAGAAAAACCCAAATGCTTACACTGCGGTGAAGCGCACCCTGCTAACTATCGGGGTTGCATGGTTGCCAAAGAAATGCAGATCCTAAAAAATAAGAATCTTAAAAAATCATCAAAATCATCCTCATCTTATCCTCAGCGTTCATCGAAACCTGAGAAATCTACTAATTCCCATATAATTAAAACTAATGAAGACACGAACAAAAGTGAACATCAAACTTATGCTCAAAAAGTCTCTAGAAATTTGCCAAGCACAAAACTGCCCCAGGGAAATATGGAGAGCAAACTAGATGAAATTCTCAAATACATGTCCTCGTTTGACGAAAGATTGCAAAAACTTGAAAGTGGCGCTAATAAGGCTACCAATAAGCCAAAAAAATGAATAATAAGCTTAAAATATTTGCATGGAACTCAAACGGACTACTACAACATCAACAAGAGCTACAAGTAGTCCTTGATACACTAAAGATTGATATTTGTCTAATATCTGAGACACATTTTACTAAGCAATCGTTTATTAAATTTAACAGTTATAAAGTGTACCATGCCATACACCCAAATAATACAGCGAGAGGCGGCAGTGCCATCTTAATTAAAGAAAATTTGTACCATTATCAAGAATTCCAATATGAGGAACAGGAAATTCAGGCAGTAGCTGTGAAGGTCAAAACTACAAAATACGAATTTTCGGTAGTAGCTATATATAGTCCCCCAAGGCATTCAATTTCAAAAGAATATTATGTGAACTTCCTCGAGAAAATTGGACATAGATTTATTATTGGAGGTGACTTTAACGCGAAAAATACCTTTTGGGGCTCCAGATTGACTACTACAAAAGGTAGAGAACTCTTAAGTGCCATTAAAGATTTAAAATGCGATGTAATAAGTACAGGTAAGCCTACCTACTGGCCTACAGATACGATGAAAATACCAGACCTAATTGACTTTTTTATTTATAAAAACATATCAACAAAATATCTAGACATTGATGAAATGTTCGACATGAATTCAGATCATTCTCCTATTCTCTTAACGCTAAGTGACACAATCATATATAAAGAAACCTATCCTGGTCTTGTAAACAAAAATACAGACTGGGACAGCTTCAAAATGGATTTGACTAACAATATTAACTTAAATGTGCCGCTTAAAAACTCGGAACAACTGAACGAAGAAGTAAGAAAATTTGTATTAGATATTCAGCTGGCTGCTTGGAATAATACACCAAAGCTTAGGAAAAAGCCCCAAGGAGTGGTTGCTTATCCCAAAAATATCCTTGAACTCATCATTGAAAAGAGAAGGCAAAGAAAAAAGTGGCATCATTCAAGATCTCCACTTGATAAAAGGTTGCTGAATTACTTGACTAAGGCACTAAAGAAACAAATCAAAAACTTTAATGATTCGTCAACCTACAGTTATCTCCAAAGCCTCACGAGTGAAAGGAGTACCGAATATTCACTTTGGAAAGCAACTAGGAATTTAAAAAGACCATGTATGCATATTCCTCCAATTAAAGAAGAAAATGGAATGTGGGCAAGAAATAGTGAGCAAAAAGCTAAAAGATTTGCAGAACATCTCGAAAAAATATTTCAACCAAACGAAGGAGAGCACATTGATTTTTCTACGATGGAAACAAATCAAGAAATCTCTCCCATTAAACTAGTAACGCCAAAGGAAATACTCAGTATGATTAATAAACTGAACTTAAAAAAAACTCCAGGATATGATCTTATTACTACAGAAATCCTGCGAAACCTTCCAAAAAAAGGAATCGTAAAATTAACGACGCTGATTAATGCAGCATTTAGAATTAAGCACGTCCCTGATTTGTGGAAAGTTGCAGAAGTAATTATGATTGCCAAACCAGGCAAACCACCAAATGAGGTTACATCATACAGACCAATTTCTCTGCTACCAATTATCTCAAAACTTTTTGAGAAGCTACTGCTCAGCAGATTGAAACCTATATTAGATGAGAAAAATCTGATTCCTGACCATCAGTTTGGATTCAGGGAAAAGCACTCGACAATCGATCAAGTACACAGAATAACAAATATAATTGAAAGAACACTAGAAGAAAAGAAAGTCTGTTCAACCGTATTTCTTGATGTAGCACAAGCCTTTGATAAAGTCTGGCATGAAGGTCTTGTTCAGAAACTTAAAGTATTACTTCCTCAACCATTTGCAAACATATTAGAATCATATATATCTGATAGAGTATTTCGAGTGAGGCAAGAGGAAGCTTACTCCAAACTCAAGGTGATCAAAGCTGGAGTACCTCAAGGAAGCGTTCTGGGACCTGTCCTTTATCTCCTGTACACGTGTGATCTTCCACAACCCGATCACAATACCATCGCTACTTTTGCCGATGATACTGCTATCATAGCTGTGGGTAATACTCACCAGGAGGCATCGGGAAAAGTTCAAATAGCTCTAAATGAACTACATAAATGGACGAAAAAATGGAGAATAAGACTTAACGATTCCAAGTCTGCCCATATTGATTTTACTAATAAAATACCAAAATATTATCCCATTTATATTGACCAACAAAAGATACCCTATGCTAACACGGCAAAATATCTTGGAATGACTCTTGACAGTAAGCTACGCTGGAAAGCACATGTCAAGAAGAAAAAAGAAGAGCTAGAGTTACGGTACAAAAAATTGTACTGGCTCATAGGCAGAAACTCATCACTGTCAACTAAAATAAGATACTATTATACAAACAAGTCCTAATGCCAGTGTGGACTTATGGTATCCAGTTGTGGGGCTGTACCAGAAAGACCAATTTACTAATAATTCAGCGATTCCAAAATAAAGTGCTTAGGGGTATCGTCAATGCACCCTGGTACGTCAGGAATGTAGACATTCATCGCGATCTCCAAATGGGCTTCGTGGACACAGCTATTAGCAAACACGCTAAATCCCACGAACGCAGGCTCCATGAACATGTTAACGTCGAGGCTATCCAGCTCCTCGACAACACAGACCTAATACGTAGACTTAAGAGGACTAAGCCTTTTGAGCTAGTGTAGTTATAGTGAAAGTGTAGTGCTAGTGCAAATCAAAGATCACACGAACAAAGTGAAAGCATAGTGCTAGTGCAATTTAAAGAACACAAGAACAAAGTGTCTTCCAATAAGGTATCTTAACTATAAACTAAGCTAAGTCAATGGACAGATTCTTAGGTATAAGTACGTTTATAAGTTTAGGTTAATATAATATTGCTTATTAGCCTCTTTCATAGGCTAGATTGTAATGGTAGTAAAGTACTGGTGACAGTGCTTTACGACAAAAAAAAAAAAAAAAAAAAAAAAAAAATCATCGGAAATCCTCCGATTTGTGTCAGAGTTCTTTTTTGGGTATTACATTTTGTTAGTCTCTTGCATTATTTATTTACAGTTTGTTTTTCTATATTAACTATATTATACCTATCAATTTTTATCAAAGTATATACATTTATTCTTATAATAAGCATACAACTATAGATCTATATTTACAAGTATAATATATATTAAAATATTAGCGTTTTGGTTACACCCTGATCTCTGTGTATACATAGTGAGACATCCACGACATGGACTTTTTGATAAACTTGATTAACTTTCCCCTTTGGAGGCTGGAGCAAATATACAAGAGTACGCATAACATGTGTGACAAGAAAGATGGATCCCGTCTCACAGCGACATCGCCGTGAGCCGGATATTGAACATGTGAGGCGTGCGGAAGTACATTACGTCGTACGTCATCCACAGCGTACATGATAAGTACCTCGCCTCATACGTCATCGTTTATCTCCTTTCTCCTATATACAGGAGAAATATCCGCGATTCGAAATCCTTGCCCATATTCAAAAATCGTCTTAAAGAACTATACTTATCGATGCCATAATAGTAAGGTAATTTATTCGATCATAGGTATAATATGTATGTCTTTTATAATATATGTAGTTATATATATATATATATATATATATATATATATATATATATATATATATATATATGTATTTCTATTATGGATTGTATATATATTGATATTTATAATAGTTATGTATATGTATGATAGTTATGTATGTATTACTGAAATAGTTAATTATATATTATACTACTTCATTTTTCTGCATTGCGTGTAAGTACTATCCTACACACCTAGTTTCTCCTTTCACCAAAGGTTGCCTGGTAGAGATTGCTGTGAGCAATAAGGCCGCCTTTGCATACAATTATTTTTTAGTTTTAGTTTTTTGTAATAGTTATGTAATATTTTTTGTGTGCAATAAAGTATTTCTATCTATCTATCTATACAGGGTGTAACCAGAACTCGCCCTCGCACCAACCCGGGTGACGTGCGGGTTAGTGATGCAATGTAAAAAATATGAATTTGTATTTTATGTCTTTTTTCTTGTACCTTTATTTGTATTTAAATTTATTATTAATCATCTAGTTAGTGTAAGTGGCACTGCCGTTCTAATTAGATATAAAATAAATAAAAATAAAAAAATAAATGACATCTTGGACATTCGCGAATGCGAATATTCAGCTTTTGTTTAAATTTGGCGCCATTTGTCTATGGCTGGGTGACCTTGGCGGAAGTCGCCGTTACCAAATGATAAAGAGAAGACTGATAATGTGATTACAAGGTTAAGTTACTTTTTATTACATTAAAAAACATAAGAAATTAATGGATTTTGTTTTATTAACCAATTTTTTTTATATTCGCAAAACATTCGCAGTAAGTTTTGCTGTAACTAGGTGCTAATTCTGTTGTACTCTAACCTAAACCTAAACTAAATTTTAGATACTTTAATTTTAGGATTTCTATTTCTAAACTGCATTCGCTTTTTTGCTTCAACTAAATTTAAACATCCTAAATGGCCGTCTAAAATGACGTTTGAATTGAATAGTAAGTGTTGCTATTTAAGATAACAAGAACTGCACTAAATTTGTGTTTGATTTTCCCCTTTAATCTTAAAACTATTTTTTGCGAAAAATATCGAACGATGTTACTTGAAATACAAAAATAATAACTTTACTTGATTTATTTAGGTCGAATCACAATAAAAGTGTCGAAAATTGAAGTTTTGTTCATTTTATCGTGTGAAGTAGGCTTAAGTGTTTGATCAAAAGTGCTAGAACCCAGAGCCGTAAAACCAGTTAAAAAAACAGATCTATTATTTTTGTTGCAAATATAATTTCTAACCTAATTTCTTTATGTTTTGTGGTTAAAGAATCTTAGTTTTTGTTACAAAACTTTGTGAAAATAGTGGTTATGTGCATAAAATAGATAAAAGCAAAGAATTTTGCTTGGAATCTTACCTACCTACCTTACCTTGAAATCACCGAGGTACCTAATTGTCAAACTCTTGCTAGGAAATCAATGCAAACAGATGAAAAGCAATCATCCTAAATAACTGACTGCCACAGAGTACATTGAATATACAGGTAAAGGAATATACAGCGAGGAAGTTCTGAAACTTGGCGGCATACTTACAAATCTGGCGTGCAAGGACGTGGAACGAGGTATCCATGAATTCTGCTATGAATTCAACAAACTAAGGCGGTAATGTGATTTAAGGCATGAAAGTACCTACAAGATCAAGATTGAATGTATATACCTACGTGTATAATAATAATAATAACAGGTAACAGCTGGTTTCATCATAATGATCAACTCATTGCCAGCTCACCTCTCAAAATGTAGTTTGGCCATAGTCCACCACTCTGTCCAAGTGCAGATTGACAGACTTCACACACCTTTGAGAACACTATGGAGAACTCTCAGGCATGTAGGTTTCCTCACAATGTTTTCCTTCACGGTTAAAGAAAGTGATACTTAATTGCTTATTAAACAGCTAGTACATATTATAATATAGCAAAAAATGGAAGTGTAGCATACCTATATAAAAATAATAATTACAGGCAACAGTTAGTATCATCACACGATCAACTCATTGCCGGCTGACTACTGAGCAGGGGTCTCCTCTCAAAACGGGAAGAGTTTGGCCATTGTCCACCACTCTGGCCGAGTGCACATTGACAGATTTCACACACCTTTGAGAACACTATGGAGAACTCTCAGGCATTTAGGTTTCCTCACAATGGTTTGGTTCACCGTTAAAGAAAGTGATGCTTAATTGCATAGTAAACAGCTAGTATGCATAGCAAAAAATTGAAGTGTAGGATACATTAAACCTTTCAACACATCATCATAACAAACTTTCAACGTTGATAATTTTTATTTCAGCCCATTTCATGAAACCAAGTATATGGAGTCTGCGAGTTAAAAAGATGTTCCGTCACTCATCTACCAAAAATGAACAGTTGTTTCCTAAACTTAATTTTTATTTAAATGTTATTGAAATAAATATTAATTATGTACAGTACAGAATGAAACATATGTATATATTTTATTATTTTATTTAATAAAAGTAATTGTTAATCATCTGATTGAAGTTTTCTTGCTTTTGTTAGGAAATTCTTGCCTTCATCATACTGAGCAGCTGTAGTATGACTTAGTTGTACTAGTACTACCTGAAAAATGAAATTTATAATCTATAGGTATAAATAGTTCAAAATTAGTTTTCAGTCCCTATTTATATCAATTTCAATGCAGTCTTCACCATAACAATTATAAAATCATTTTTTGAGGTTTGCATATTCTTTGGCTAAAATCTATAGAGTACTTATACTTTGAATTAGCTCGGACTAGACATAGTTAAAACATAATACTTTAAGCACAGATATGTATAGAGAGCATACTTTGACTTTGCTCTGACGTAAGTTTCAGTTAAAACGAGACAGATTTATGCCAATCATATAACTCTGTCTCTTTTATCAGTATCTTAAGTCTATGCAAAGTCAGAGATCTATAGATTTCAAACTAAATAAAGGTTGAGTCTATAGATTTCTGTATTAATTTGTAGAATTATAGGAATGTGTAGAAAACTTTAGTCCGTTTTCAATAAAATAGATCTAGAAAAGATAAAAGAAATCAAATTATGTTTTGACGTTATTTCTCTTCTAACTATGGGTTCCATACCTCAAAAGGAACTATTATAGGATCACTTTAGGTACTAGAAGTACCCTATATACTTCTTGTGACCTAAAGGCAGGTAGCTAGCTCAGTACATCATCATCATCATTATCAATCCATCGCCGGGTCACTACTACTGAGCACGGGTCACCTCTCAGAATAAGGTGTTTTGGCCAAAATCTAGCACACTGACCAAGTGCGGATTGGCAGACTTCACACATTTTTGAGGACGTTATGGAGAAGTCCTAGCTTTTCTCTCTCTCTTCTGTACATATTATGTAAATGTAAAAATATAAACTGACTGACTGACATCAGCATATAAGCTGCTGACTCCTGAGTCTAGTAATTTATTAAGCTGCTGAGTTTAAAAACTTGAGAATTTGCATGTAAGGAACGTTTACTTTAAGTAGGTATATAGACCACTACGACATAATTTTCAGATACTTACATAGGTACTTATTTCACCCGAACAAAGCTGGGGCAGGTACAACTCAGGCAGGTCAGCTAGTTAACCTGAAATGTGATACCCATATGGGTATGGGTATACCTATATAGGTAAACTCAACAAGATCCTATCATGATATGTTTAGGAATTACAAGATGTATCTACTAGGTACTTCTCAACTAAAACTTATCAGATGATTAAAGTGAACCCAGGCTAAGTCAGTTAGTTGTAGTTATCTATACTGTACTGTAGTTAGCAAGTACCTACTTATGCAGGTAATAGGTAGTCTTTCAAGCAGGTAGGTATCTACTGAGTTGAAAATAAAGAAGTAACTGGGTACTACTCAAGTACTTAGTTCAATACTAGGGGTATGTAAGTATAAGACATAACTAAATGTAAAATCTGTTAATTTAGCCTATAAATAAACCTTTAGGTGAACTCATTAAGATTTTAGAACCTAAACTTTATTATAAGTACCTACTCTACCACCACACTTATTCTGCTTTATTTTTGATATGTTTAGCAATAAGTAGTAGGTAGTAGGAATTAATCTCATTGATAATGATAACAAGGCATCAAGTTTTACCTTGGCATACCTAATTGGCAAAGATTTTGTTCACACTAATATTTAGGTAGCTACCTATGCAAGTTTTTGTCTCTGGGAATGTTCCTTTATGCATCTAACCTAGTTGGGCACAGAGATTTTTCACAAGGACAAATACTAGTGAAGGATATACTTATAGGCTACTTTTATTAGGTAGGTAGGTAAGCTAAGTACCTACAGAAAAGTATCCTAGTCCCACAGGATTTTCGAACAGCTGCCACTTGCTAGTTAAGAAATAAGGCCGCCAGGATGTCTGTGGAGATGTCTGATACTCTTAGACAACAAAGTAGATAACCAACCTAATTATTTTTTGCGAATTAACGACGAGCCAGAGAAACCACGTATATTTCCATTTTATAAAGTTTAAATTAAATTAAAACACTTAAAAGACACTTTTTTTATCTTAAATATAACAATTCTAAACTCAAATAAAAATATTTCTTTCAAAACACGTCCATTTTGCCATTTAAGCAGACTCTTTAAATTTAGTGGGCACCTCGCGAGGTCCACTCTAATTTTAGAAAATTTTAGGTTGACGTTTCTTAATTTAGGCATTTAGTTCGTGCAACAGAATAACTTTTGCTCTTTAAAATCTAAATTGAATAGTTTAGTGCTGTCAAATTCAATTTTAGGTTAGACCTGTCATTTAAGTGGGTTTTCAGAATAACACACCTTTCTAAGTCTAATATTAGACATTTTAAAATTAGAAAACCGCCTAGAGAATCGATTGTCAGTATAAAACAACAAACAATCATACTTTACTGTATCATATACGGACTCACACTGGAGAGAAACCGTATTCGTGTCAGCTTTGTGACTTTAAAAGTTCTTCTAAAAAAGGTGTAGAACTCCACACCAGGACGCACACTGGCGAGAAACCTTATCTTTGCAATATTTGTCATTATAAATTTGCGTCGAATTCTGGTTTAAGCGGAATGCAAATATGCAAAAATATGCGAATATTCGTTACATCATTAGTGCGGGTGTGCGGGGCGTCCTGCCTCATACCCCGATTGCCATCTCGACCTGATGCAGACTATAGTCAATGGAGTTACTGGGTCAGGGTTGACGCGTAGAGGAAGCCGGCGAGGGCCTGCCGCGGCCTTTAGAGCCTCAATAGCTCAACCGGTATAGGAGTGGACTGAAAACCGAAAGGTCGACGGTTCAAACCCCGCCCGTTGCACTATTGTCGTACCTACTCCTAGCACAAGCTTGACGCTTAATTGGAGAGGAAAGGGGAATATTAGTCATTTAAAAAATGGCTAATATTCTTTAATTAAAAAAAAAAAAAAAAAAAACCGGCAGGTAACGAGTAACGACAACCCTAGGCTTACAACAAACCATTCTGAATCCACTTTTACAATATTTGTTATACCCTACCGATATGACCGTGATAGCATAGTGGTTAAGACGCCCGCCTCCTATTCGGCAGGTCGGGGATTCGATTCGCACCTCTAATTTTTCGGAAATATACCTATGCGTTTTACACTATTAAATATGCTCTCAAGGGTGTGTGAGGTCTGCCAATCCGCACTTGGCTAGCGTGGTGGACTATGGCCAAACCCTTCTCATTATTTTTTTTATGAAAATGGCGAGTAAACGAGCAGGCGGGTCACCTGAAGTTAAGTGATTACCGCCGCCCATGAACATATTATGCAGTACCAGAGGAACCACCAATGCGTTGCCGACTTTAAGATGGCGATAAGTTGATGATGATGATGATGATGATGATGATGATGATGATGATGATGATGATGAGGAATAGTACCTATGGATAATGTATATTATGTATAAACTAGCTTATAGTAGATTTAGGTTTTTAAAAATCCCGTGGGAACTCTTTGATTTTCCGGGGTTAAAAGTAGCTTATGTAAGGACATAGGATGCAAGCTATCTCTGTACCTTTCGTCAAAATCGGTTAAGAACGGATGGGCCGTGAAAAGCTAGCAGACAGACAGACAGAAAGATACCCTTTCGCATTTATAATAACAGTATGGATGGATAATAATGAATTCTAGCCCCATAAACTACCGACATATTATACTGTGATTACATCATTTTATCCAAGTCCAAAATATATAAAAGGAAAAGGTGACTGACCGACTGATTGACTGACTGACTGATCTATCAACGCACAGCTCAAACTACTGGACGGATCGAATTGAAATTTGGCATGCAGATTGCAGATAGTTATTTTGACGTAGGCATCCGCTAAAAAAGGATTTTTGAAAACTCAAATCCCAAGGGGGTGAAATAGGGGTTGAAATTTGTGTAGTCCACGCGGCCGAAGTCGCGATACGTTAGTACTATTATATTATTCTGTGGTCGCGAGCATAAGCTAGTTAAACCTAAATCCACGCATACAAAGTCGCGCCTAATTATATCACCACAAAGAGAATAAATGAAAAATTTTGGAAATCCTTTACAATACAAACGAACCGTTTCTTTCCTTTACCCTTATACCCAATCAGGTAACGAAGGTTTTGCGCCTTGGAATTTTAATTTGGTAGACATGGGCCTTACCTACCTTTAAATCATTTTCATTTGGTGAAATTACTTTTTATTACGACTAGAATAGAATAAAATAAATTTTTTATTCAAGTAAACTTTTACACGAGCTCTTAATTCGTCAAAATAATTTACCCTTTGGTTCGAAATGCCGTACCTACCGAAAAGAACCAGCAAGAAACTCGGCGGTTGCTCTCTTCAAGTGTACTCCCAAAAAAAGGAGTGTAATGTTTTCAGGCTTCGTCCGCGTGGACTACTACACAAACCCCTATTTTATCCCCTTAGGGGTTGAATTTCAAGAATATTTTCTTAGCGGATGTCTACGTCATAATAGCTATCTGCATGCCAAATTTCAGCCCAATCCGTCCAATAGTTTTAAGTGTGCGTTGATAAATCAGTCAGTCAGTCAGCTTTTCCATTGAAGAACAGAACATTATGCAGAACTGTCAGGCATGCAGTGGCTCTACCGCGGTTGTTTGACAGCTACAATGTCACGATCGTAATCATCTCTGATTGGTTAATGCTCGCTCACTATTGGCCACAATGCATTGTTGCAACAAGAATCGCACAAATTCAGCCAATCAGAACAATTGAGATTGTAATAATGATTGATGCAGGTTTTAGACAATCGCCCTACTGGTTTCCTCACGAAGCATAGAATATAATAGACGTGAAAACGGAAGGAAACCCTTCACTGTTAAAGCAAGTGATATTTAATTGCTTAAAACGCATGTAATTTCACATGCTACGTGTGAAATGGCCCACGTCTACAAGTTAGGATTCAGAGATTCGCGGCGCGTGCCGACGCGGTGGCGGGAGGGCCCGAATGTTATAGCTCTGATTACCTCAGGCTTTTTCAGGTAACGCCTCTAGAAACGGCCATTTTTACCTTTTATACTCACCATTTGCCTAAAAAGATTGCTGAGGGAAACATATTAGGCTGAGAACCGGTGGACGTTTCATTCAAAGAGGTTGCACCTAATCTTTAATTTTAAACCAGCTTATGCTCGCGACTTCGTCCGCGTGGACTACACAAATTTCAAACCCCTATTTTACCCCCTTAGGGGTTGAATTTTAAAAATCCTTTCTAAGCAGATGGGCGGACGTCATAATAGCTATCGGCATGCCTAATTTTAGCCCAATCCGTCCGTCCGTCCGTCCGTTTGAACTGTGCGTTGATAGATCAGTCATACATCAGTCAGTCAGTCAATCCTTTTATATATTTAGATATCTTTAAAACAACTATTAAGGTAATACAGTGATACTTTGCTAGTACATAGTACTTTTTTATTCAAATTAGAATTATTATTTACTAGCTTATTCTCGCGACTTCGTCCGCGTGGTAACACAACTTTCAAATCCCTATTTTACCCCCTTAGGGATTGAGCTTTCAAAATCCTTTTTTAGCGGATGTCGACGGCATAATGCCTATACATGCCAAATTTCAGCCCAATCCGTCCAGTATGACGACCTCCCTGGCGCAGTCGTGAGCGCTGTGATCTTATTAGTGGGAGGTCCCGGGTTCGATTCCTGGCAGGGGTTTGGAATTTTATAATTTCTAAATTTCTGGTCTGGTAGTATTTTAAGCAGTGCATTGATAGATCAGTCAGTTAGTGCCGCGCGCAAATTGATCACAATCTCTTAGACTACATAATATATTCTTGCCAAATGTCGCGATGTGAAATATGTGGCGCACGTTCTTCTTTACGCGAATAACTGAAGTCGACATGAGGTTTTATATCACTCAGTGATGGAGACACCCACTTGACGATCCGCTGGTGCAGTGGTGGCAAGCGGTCTGACTAAAGGTATGATTCCGAACCACGCTGCACGCAGCAGTGCTGCCGCAACAGTGCTGTCGCGGCACTACTGGTCCCCATACAATCTCTTTAAGCTTATATGAGACTAGCTGATCCCCGCGGCTTCGCCCGCGTAGATTCAGGTTTTTAAAGATCCCGTATAGCCTGTGTCACTCAGGAATAATGTAGCTTTCTACTGGTGAAAGAATTTTTAAAACCGGTTCAGTAGTTCCAAAGATTACCCCCTACAAACAAACTTAACGACATTACCTCTTTCAAATTCAAATTCAAATTTCTTTATTGCGAATGTGGGTAAACAGTGCAGATATTACAAAACAAAAAGGTACAGCCAAATTCTGCCTATTAGCATGCAATATGTTATGACTTATGATATACCGAACAACGTGTACATAGTTTTGATAAAATTAGTCAAATTAAATACTTACTTAGTCACAAAAAAATACAAATTTAAATGATATAGTTACAAATGTCAAAAATTAAAATAAAACTAAAATTTCTCTACAAGGTAATCATTAATCGAGTAATATGTCTTTTCTAACAATAGTTTTTTCAATTTTATCTTAAATAAAGGAAGTTCTCGCGTCTCAATTATATATTTGGGCAAGTGATTATACAAGAGTGGCAAAAAAACTTTTGGAGAAATGAGCGGTTCTACTAGGAGGGTGCCGCAGTTTACTTTATATAATAGTATAGATTACATTCTGAGCTAGGCAGCAATGTTCGCTATGCTCGGAATGTAATCTCATATAAGCTTATAGAGAGTGTACCAGTAGTACGTTAGTACTATTATATATTCTGTGCCAGTAGTGCCGCGACAGCACTGTTGCGGCAGCACTGCTGCGTGCAGCGTGGTTCAGAACCATACCTTGACTGACTGATCTATCAACGCACAGTTGCGATGCACATGCACATGCGATATCGGAAATCGTTTTCGGAAGCTCCGTAAAATATTATCAGCTTATGTCTTATTTCAAGTAAAGGTTGGTCTGTTAGGAATTAGGATACGAAAAAAACAATTAAAAACATATTTTAATTACATTACTTAGTACAAATTTTATAAATAAATACATACGCACACCACTTAAACACAATTATACATATTGTCCGTACAAAATGACTCTTCACTCGCCATTTTAACTCTAACAGTAATGTCAAAAGTATGGTTCCACTGTCAAAATAAGGACTAAAATCATAGTTTTGACATGAAATTTGACACAAAAAGTTAAAATAGCGCGTGAACCCGTTATACAGATTGTAATTAAAACCCTAGCAAAAACTTAGTGCTATTATTATACTACCGAAACAAAATCTAATACCAATAATAATTTTATTTGCAATACATTGCAAACTTTAAAAAATACAGTTTTGTTTTAATGCATTTTTGCGGTATATTATCCGTAATCATTAGTACCTACTATGACCTGTCGTAATTTTTGCTAGAGTTCTAAAATTATTACAGCATGTATATCTTAACTAATAATAAAATTAAATAAGTATATTATAATAAAGATTATTAAGTAAAGTCTCCGATCGATGAATTACTTGTTCAATAGAAAACTAAAGTTCACAGTAACCCCTAAGTTAGCAATATAACAATAATAAAGAACTAAGTATAAGTACACACTAGCGACATTTTGTTCTGTTGCACGTACGTTGCCTTCCTGTAAGCATATCATAACATGGGGTTATTCAAGGGGCGGACCAACAAATTCCTAAAAGGCCGGCAACGCATCGGGGGCTCCTCTGGTGCTGCAAATGTTCATGGGCGGCGGTAATCACTTAACATCAGGTGACCCGCCTGCTCGTTTGCTCGCTATATCTATTTAAAAAAAACATAAATGGCACATGCTGTCCTATATGAAATAAATCAATTCATTTCATTTCAAACAGACTGAGCCGCGTACTGCCCTTTGACATCTGAACAGTCCTGCGTGCTGATTCGCTAAATCCGTCTAACACTCAATGATAGCCACAGAGCTCATTTGACATTGGTTGGTTCTACATTGCTGCTTCACCTAGTGATATTAAAATATTTTTTCATAGAAAACCTTCAATAGATTAAAAATAAATGTCAATTGGGCTTGGTGGCTATCATTCAGTGATAGAGCGGTTGCACACTTATCCGGTTCGAGTCTGCAAAAATACGGATATAAATCGGATATTGCTCACACACTAATCCGATCACTGATTGAAATCCAAGCTATTCAGTGGGCATATTTGAAATATCTCCGTCATATTATATCCGATTTGAATCCGAGGCCCATCCGAGACATTTTCACGGATGTCGGAGAGCACTCGGATGTTGGAAGCCGGAGCTAGTGCGTAAGCTACCATACAAATAGTCCTGCGACTACTTAGGAACGTATTTTCACGGATCGGATCGGATGCAGTGCGTAATCCCTGAGTAAGCTTAACGCGTCGACCCGCGTCAACGCGCGACAAAGCTTGTAAATCTGAACTTGCCCTAACAACGACGTAACAAAGACTACATTGCATCTTATAACTTAATTACTTCAACTTTATAATTTGGAAACTTTGAAATCTGAATAATTTGAAAGGCAAATTCTCATCTCATAAATACTGATGCTGTGGTTCGAATCATAATTTTACTCAAAACTCAAATTGAACTTATCAAATTTGCGAAATTGAATTAAGTCTTGTACGCTAATATTATAGCAAAATTAATTTGATTATGTAACTAAAGATCCTATAGTAATTGTGGAGTCATTTAAATAAACCACTTTTCGTAATTTGAATTATAATGAAATGTCTAAGGTGATAAATATCATTTATCTATTTATTATTGCTATTAAGTATATAAATTTATTTTGCAATAAATAGAAAATAATTATAAGTTTTCTTTGTTAAAGACATAAATCATCAATGTTCATCAATTTAGTGTTCCAGTACGATGCCGTATAGAAATCCATCAGGGGTGTGGTTTTAATAAAAACTGCCATACCCCTTCCAAGTTACCCCGTTTCCATCTTAAACTGCATCATCAGTTACCACCAGGTGAGATTGCAGTCAAAGGCTAACTTGTATCGAAATAAAAATAACAGGTCGATGGGATTTTTTGCGTGGATGTACTTAGTTAAAGACCTGTGGCCCTACCGCGGTTGTTTGACAGCTACAATGTCACGATCGCAATCATCTCTGATTGGTTAACGCTCGCTCACTATTGGCCACAATGCATTGTTGCAACAAGAATCGCACAAATTCAGCCAATCAGAACAATTGAGATTGTAATAATGATTGATGCAGGTTTTAGACAATCGCCCTACTGATGATTATGTAAACTTTCGTGATTCGGCAGATTGCTATATTACCAGTATTAATTCATAACCAATAGAAATAAATCAGTAATTAAGAAGCAACAACTGCAGTTTCCACTTGGATTACGTGTCTGTGAGGCTTACTTTTATGAATACCATCAAATTCATTCTGGATTTCTTCCAACGTCCTTCCTTTAGTTTCTGGTACGAAGAAGTATACGAATATCGTCCCTATAATACAAACAACTGCAAAATGCCACAACGCCCAACCAGGTTTCACCGTTTCCTCCAAATTCTGGTACAATTTCGTCACCCCAAATGCTAAAAACCAGTGGAAACCAGCCGTGATAGCCGTCGCCCGTCTCCTTATATTTGGAGGGAATATTTCTCGAAGCATTAACCAAGGGATCGGTCCGACCCCAGCGGCGTACACAGAAACAAACATACATAAAGCAAAAACAGGTACCCAAGTCTTGCTCGACGATAAATTGGATGCTTTTAAGTGGTAATAAACCGCTAAGCATCCTAAACTCAACGCCATTGCCGAAAAAGAGACCAGCAAAAGAACACGTCTTCGTACCCTTTTAAGAAACATCGTCGAAAAGTATGTGGAAGAAACTAAACAAAATCCAAGAATAATACTTGGAATATATGTAGCTTCTGGTGCGTATAATGGATTGGCGAAAGTGCTGAAGATAATTTCGGAGTAGAAAAGGACGGGGTATATTCCGCTCATCTGTTGGAAGATCATAAGTCCGAAAGAGACAACTAGTGCTTTGGCAGTTGCTCTTGTGGTGAACAACTGTTTGAATGTTATTCTGTTCCTGGCGTAGCTTCGTAGGGATTCCTTTATAGCTTTCAGTTCTCCATCCACGTCGTTGTCAATTCCTCGGAAGTATCGTAAGGCAGCTTTGGCCTCGCTGAACTTTCCTTGAGACATGAGATAAGCTGGGGATTCCGGTAGGAAGATGAAGGCTATGAAGAAGGCAACGGGTATGCTCGCGCAAAGAACTGATAGCCAGGATATGCTCTGGACCATACCTGGAAACAAAAATCACGATATCAGTTTTAGCTGGATTAGGTAGAATTTATTTCATACGTATTAATCTTCGTGAAGGAAAACATCGTGAGGAAACCATAATGTTCTCAAAAACCCTTCTCTCTCTGTGAGGAGACCCGTGCTCTGTAGATGAGGATAATATGATGAAGATTGTGGTGTCTCAAAGGCCCATATAACTCAAAATTCCGTCCAGAATAATTCACACACGTATATTCGTTAGTCTGTTACCAGGGAAAAATGAAAATTACTTTACCCGTCAGAGCATGTATCGCGAGCAATCCTGTAGTAGCGTAAGGAGCAAGGGACGTGCGAAAAATTGTTATAAGGGTTGAAGTGGCTACAAAATAAATATAAATTATTATGGGAGCGTCGGCAGACGGGGTCGAATACTAAACACGTAGCCCTCTGATGTTCACACGAACGCTCGGGGCATGACACGAGAGACGAACGCAGGCGTATTTCATTTTATTTTTGGTACGTGTTCCAAAAATTAAACGTACAAACCTGAGTTCCGCAGATTTGTCTGGTAAAGTGACGAGAGGGATATTTATGTGGCCTAGTTGCAAAAGCGTATTCTATAATGTACTAGATTAAGCCCGCGACTTCGTCTGCGTTTCAAACCCCTATCTACGTTTTAGAGGTTAAATTAAAAAAAAATCTTTCCTAGCGGATATCAACGTCAAATATACGTAACCTTTCAGCCCGATCCGTTTAGTAGTTGAGCTGTGCGTTGATAGATTAGTCAGTCAGTCGTACCTTTTCCTTTTTAGGGTTCCGTAGTAAACAAGGAACCCTTACAGTTTCGCCATGTCCGTCCGTCCGTCCTCGGTTAATCTCAGAGACTATTAGTGCTAGAAATCTGTTATTTGGCATGGGTATAAATATTAATCACGCCGACATAGTGGTGAAATAAAATTGTGATAAATATTTTTTGAGGGTAGCTCCCCTACACGTAAAGTCGGGATGATTTTTTTTTCTCGTCTACCCCATAGTGTGGGGTAGCGTTCAATAGAAAATACTGTGGGTGTGGGAACATCATTTTTCAATTCCTAGATCCGTTTGTAAAATATGTTTAAAAGTGCTAATTTTTATTATAATCAATTTTAAAGGAAAATTATCATGGCTAAGTAGGGTTCACAGGTTAAGGAGAAATATCTGTTTTTCGAGGGTAATTATACGTAGATATTATGAGTTGCATATTTAAGCGCATCGTCCTTCGTGGGCCCGTTTGTAGAAGTGAATCGTGAAAAACCATAGAATTCAAAATATCCTGAATATTCATAAATAAAATAAAAGCACTATCTTAGGTCAGCTATAATAATTGTGACTACGGAACCCTACACTGCGCGTGGCTCGCTACACACTTGGCCGGTTTTTAGTGATACTTACCAATAATATAACCAAAGAGTATACCACAAGCGAAAAGAACGTGGTAAAAGTTGGCAAGCGCAGGCAGTAGATGCGTCTCGGCGATATCCTCGACGTAGGGCGGCACGCCCACGCTGAAGGCGCCCACGGCCACGCCGCCCACGAAGCGGCCCACGAACAGCCCGTACACATTCGGACTGGAAACAATTATCTTTTTTATTAACTTAAAGTTTACAAAGGGCTTATTTATAACATTTCAATCCCAACTAGTGACGTCAATTCGACAAGCGCGCAGCGTGGGGAGCCATTATCTTTAACTAGCTTATTCCCGCGACTTCGTTCGTGTGGGCTGCACAAATTACAAACCCCTATTTAACCCCCTTAGGGGTTGAATTTTCAAAAATCCTTTCTTAGCGTATGTCTCCGTCAGAATAGCTATCAGCATGCCATACTTCAAGCCCGATCCGTCTAGTAGTTTAAGCTATGCGTTGATAGATCAGTCAGTCAGTCACCTTTTCCTTATATATAATATGTATATATATATACATATATTTAGATTAGAGTTTCTTACCTAGAAGCCACCAATATCCAAGACACAAGCAGAGGAAGGGCCAAGTACAACAAGGTCTTCTTCCTCCCGAAGTACTCCGATATGAGGCCCGCTGGCACCGCCCCGAACAGAGCCCCAAGGCAAAGTAGAGACGCTACCCATGACCCCTCGGATCTTGACAGCTGGGGAATAAAACATCTTATACCATCATCATCATGCTCAACCCATCACCGGCTCACTACAAAGCACGGGTCTCCTCTCAGAGTGAGAAGGGCTTTGGCCATAGTCTACCACGCTGGCCATGTGCGGATTGGTAGACTTCACACACCTTTGAGAACTCTCAGGCATGCAGGTTTCCTCACGATGTTTTCCTTCACCGTTAAAGCGAGCGATATTTAATTAATTAAAACGCACATAACTCCGAAAAGTTAGAGGTGAGTGCCTGGGATCGAACCCCCGACCTCCGATTAGAACTCTGGTTTTTTTTAATGAAATCGGTATAAAAAACCGGCGAGTCAGACTCATGTACAGTGAGTTCCGCACCTTTGAAGTATTCGTGTAATTATTTTGTTGCATGAATTACCTATCTCCAATTGCAAATGTAACTTTTTAATTGCAAAGTAATATTTTTGGGGTTCTATAGCCATACCTGAAGGGCTCCAGCGGGACCATATTACCAAGCCTTCGCTGTCCGTCTGTCCTTCCGTCCGTAAATCTGTCTGTCAGTGGACTGTATCTCGTGAACCGTAATACCACAGTTGAAATTTTGTGTAAATCTATTGCCGCTATAACAACAATTGATAAAAATTCCAAAATGGCCGCTAAGAGAATTAATAAAATTAAAAAGTTTTATTTCTTGTACGATGGTATGGAACCCTTCGTGTGCGAGTCCAACTCGCACTTGACCGATTTTTTACAGATCCAATGAAAAAGGGACTAAGGAATAAAATTGTTAACTAACCGTTACTTTAGGATGTGTGCCATTTAACGATTGAAACTGAAACAAAAAAACGTAAACCTAAACAATTAAACATTAACAAAAACAAAAAGCCTGGAACACCGCAAGGACGTAAACTCTCTTTGCGTGTTCTATCACCTCTATAATGGAGAGTGTTCCGAAGAGTTGTTTGATCTCATTCCACCCTCCTTTTTCTACAACCGCACCGCACGCCACCGCAATCAATTCCACCCTCACCACCTGGGTTTCTGGAGCACTTCGGCCGTCCGTTGTGCCAGATTCTTTTTTCCACGCACATTGCAAACTGTGGAATCAACTCCCTTCAGCGATGTTTCCTTTAGATTACAACATGGGACAATTCAAGGGGGGGCGGACCAACAAATTCCTAAAAGGCCAGCAACGCAGTTCCTCTAGTGCTGCAAATGTTCATGGGCGGCGGTAATCACTTAACATCAGGTGACCCGCCTGCGCGTTTGGTCGCTATCTCTATTTAAAAAAAATACGGCGTAACCATGAGTTCAAGTTAGTTTACCTACACTTCAAGGCTCTTGAAGTGTACACTAAAACAGTAAAAATTATTAAAAATTCCACGAATCAATGGAAAGTTAGATTAGATTCTCTAGAGTCTAGAATATGGCTATAATATTATTGAAAATTGAGGTTGCGGTCGTGGGCGTCCGCTAGCCTTTTATAAATGGCCGCAAGATAAACAGAGATCTCAGCGCCTGTCCGCCGCTCACAAGCTGAGCTTTTATTAATTGTAGAGGAAGAGCCTGTGAGGGCCAGACCTTTGTCATTTTATAAAAGCTGAAAGTTTCTATGCGGATTATCCCCAACACAGGTAGGAACGATCAGCGACTGTGAAGTTTGGATGACCGTGGCTTTGGCAGATTTAAGGGTATCTGACAAGGGGATTCGAAGATACTAAGTGCATGACGTGATTTCTAATACTATTCCGAACAAAAAGAAAAAAAAATTTATGCAGTGGATGACTTCGTACGACATATTAAGGCTTAATTTCGAGATTTGATTAAGTAATTAATTTCATCAATGTAATTAATTTATTATTATGTTAATATTAACATGCACTTAAATAAGACTATTTTAGGTTTTCTCTGACATCATATTTTAAATTTATTTTTTATTTTTTAGTACCTATGTTAATAGTAACTAAATGTGTAACTGACACTATTGTAAAATTGCGCGCCATTGATGGCAGATTGTAATTGGACTTTTATATTTTTAAGACCCTATGTACATTGAGGATTGATCTCTAAAGCGTTTATTTCGCTGCAGCGATCAATCCTTAATCTGAGTATAAGTTTATAAGTTAGAATATAAGTTTACATACATAAGTACAATTTAATACGTAGATTATAGTTATTTTTAAGGAGCGCCAGCTCGCCAACACACTGGCTCACCAGTTTGGCGAGAAAATAATAATGTAAATATTTGGTGTACCTACGCTTGTTATAAATTAAAAAAAAAAAAAAAAAAAAAAAAAAACATACAATTTTGCAATTAATAAACTTATCAAAAAAACCACCGAGTTTCTTGCTGGTTCTTCTCGGTAGGAACGGCATTCCGAACCAGTGGTAAATTAAAACTACCTGACTATTCATAAGCACTTGTAAAAAGTTTACATAAAAACATTCTATTCTATTCTATTCTATAAATCTAAAAAAAAAATACTTTCACGTAAGATTTTTACACCTTTATTACCTGTTATCTCACAAAGCTACCACGATCCAAACTTCACAGTCGTTCCTCCCTGAGTTGGGAACAATACGCATAGAGATTTTCAACTTGTTTAAAACAACGAAGGTCTGGCCCTCACGGGCTCTTAGTCCATTGAGTTTGTTGTGAAAACATAATTTACGGCGCTTCACCGGCCATATTGTGTTACGGATTGTTTCGAAGTAACTTTGAGTATTTTGAGTTTGGTAATCAAATCTCTGAACGGATTCCTTACATTTTCCCCCATTTTCCTTCTGCGAATTTCCGAGCCCTCGTTAAAGAACACCAGTAGGGTTAGTATGAGATTTTAAATCTCGCCAACGTTGATAGAATTCGGTGGTCGAAAATTTAAACATAGGTAATAATGTCAGAGTACTTCGAAATGTCTTTATTTTGTTAAAAAATATTAATTAATTTGCTAAAAATTAAGGTAACGTTGTTTGTACATCACTCATCTAGCTCTTGAGTATGTCCTGCCCGTAAATGTTTATAGCATGTTCTCACTCTCGACTCGGAGTGACCATGTCTCAGCACTCTTAAGATCAACTTTACTGTAATATTAAAGTGTTGCATCGCGCCGTTCGAATTCTATCAACGTTAGTGAAATGTAAAATAATCTCATACTAACCCTACAGCTGTCTATTTTTGTAAAAGTAATTTATGAACTCAATTTTAACGAACTCTAGCTTATGCCCGCGACTTCATCCGCGTGGATTGAGGCCGCACGACGTCGCGCAATGCACTGTGCAAACTTCCGATGCGGTACCGCACCTTACAAACTTACGATGCGTTACCGCACCTTACAAACTTACGATGCGGTACCGCACCTTACAAACATACGATGCGGTACCGCACCGTACCAACTTACGATGCGTTACCGCACCTTACAAACTTACGATGCGGTACCGCACCTTACAAACATACGATGCGGTACCGCACCGTACCAACTTACGCTGCGGTACCGCACCTTACAAACTTACGATGCGGTACCGCACCTTACAAACTTACGATGCGGTACCGCACCTTACAAACTTACGATGCGTTATTTTATTTTATTTTATTATAAAGGCACACAAAACAGGTTTCAGCTATAAATGGTCCAAATAAAAATAAAAAACAATAGATTAAATCTAAGCGGTAACCCTAAATATGTGTACACAACAATTCTTAAATAAATATATGCACTAACTAACTGATAAGATACAATTTATAAAAACACAGAAAAAAGAAATACAAGAAAATTAACTATGAAAAATATACTTAAAGTGGAGAAGATGCAAAATGTTGATTAATATGTTTTTTAAATGTGTTCAAATTATTATTAAAAATGTCAATATTACGGTTAGCTGTGAAAAGATCATTATACAGGCGACACATACGGACAACGGGATTGTAAAAGGAAGTATTGTTCTTATATACACTAAGGGCAAAAGTTCTAGGGTTTCTAAATCGGACATTATAATTAATATTAATCAACGACAGCAATACGGGAGAATCTATTTTGGAGTGAATAATCCTATGTAGAGATATTAAATGATAATACTTCCGGCGAAATTCTAAAGTTCGTAACCCAAAGTGTTTCAGTCTGTCGTGGTAAGGTGTGCGCCTATGGCCGAAATGATGCCGATAAGATAAAATGCGAATAAATTTCTTTTGTACGATACGTATATTGTACCTTACAAACTTACGATGCGGTACCGCACCTTACAAACATACGATGCGGTACCGCACCGTACCAACTTACGATGCGGTACCGCACCTTACAAACTTACGATGCGGTACCGCACCTTACAAACTTACGATGCGGTACCGCACCTTACAAACTTACGATGCGGTACCGCACCTTACAAACTTACGATGCGGTACCGCACCTTACAAACTTACGATGCGGTACCGCACCTTACAAACTTACGATGCGGTACCGCACCTTACAAACTTACGATGCGGTACCGCACCTTACAAACTTACGATGCGACGACGTTGTAGTGGTGTATGTACTAGATGTAAGACGTAGTAATAAAGAGGGCTAGCCACATAGCGGACGTGTTTGAATTATCACCTAATATCGAACCCAGGAACACCTACTCTACATGGCGACCCGCCAGGCCGCGCCACGTCGTCGCTACTATCCTCTCCTATCCTATCCTATCCTACTATCCTACCATCCTATCTCTATCGGGGTATACTAGCGGGAATTCAACGTATCGTGTTCAGTCGGTATCTACCAGTGGCGTGCACAGGAGTTCAAGCCTGGGTATGCATTTAGGTATGAACTTATTTTACGGCAGGTTTTTTTTTTTTTTTTATTCAGATACAAGTTAGCCCTTGACTGCAATCTCACCTGGTGGTAAGTGATGAAGCAGTCTAAGATGATTGCGGGCTAACCTGGAAGGGGTATGGCAGTTTTTATTAAACCCATACCCCTTTGGTTTCTACACGGCATCGTACCGGAACGCTAAATCGCTTGGCGACACGGCTTTGCCGGTAGGGTGGTAACTAGCCACGGCCGAAGCCTCCCACCAGACCAGACCAGAAATTTAGAAATTATAAAATTCCAAACCCCTGCCAGGAATCGAACCCGGGACCTCCCACTATTAAGACCACAGCGCTCACCAATGCGCCAGGGAGGTCGTCGAAATATAATGAAAAGGGAGGTTATAATGAAAAATAAGCATTGATTTATAACAATGAGGGTATGCAGTGCGTTTATGCCTCTATGAACTGCACGCCACTGGTATCCACACCTCTCTGTGTTCCATTCTGTGCTGTGTGTGTTCTTCTTGATGCATCTTAACGCAAGTAGAAATAGGATACGTGTAGTGCAGTCCATGGCGCACTAGAAATTGATGGTTAGAGTTTTATCCTACGATGCCGTAAGCGATGAAATTTTAAAGCATCACAATCCGATGCGGCATCGTTTTTGCGATGCGATGTCGCACCGCAGTGTTGTGGCCTCGCCCATACCCTAATTGCCATCTCGACCTTTTTTTTTGTTAATAGAGATAGCGACCAAACGAGCAGGCGGTTCACCCTGATGTTAAGTGATTACCGCCGCCCATGAACATTTGCAGCACCAAAGGAACCGCCGATGCGTTGCCGGCCTTTCAGGAATTTGTTGGTCGCGCCCCTTGAATAACCCCATGTTGTAATCTAAAGGGAACACCCCGCCGAAGGGAGTTGATTCCACAGTTTGCATGTGCGTGGAGAAAAGGATCTACCACAACGGGTGGTCGAAGTGCTCCAGAAACCCGGGTGGAATTGATTGCGGTGGCGTGCGGTGCGTTTGTAGAAAAAGAAGGGGGGTTCAAACAACTCTGTCGCACACCATAGATACTAAGTACTAACGTCAATGTGTCCTGTGGATGAAGCGGCAAGGTACAGAGGCAAGGCGGACGACGACCACGCCACGCACAGTCCGGTGGCAAAAGCGCCCAGATTTACTGAAATAGAAATTTTAAGACATTATGAATTAAGAAGTTTCGACGACCTCCCTGGAGCAGTATTAAGTGCTGTGGTCTTATCAGTGGGAGGTCCCGGGTTCGGTTCCCGGCAGGGGTTTGGAATTTTATAATTTCTAAGTGACCATACCGGCAAAGACCGTCTAGCGATACCGTGTAAAAACCAAAGTGGTATGAGTTTAATAAAAACTGCCATACTCTTTCCAGGTTAGCCCGATTACATCTTAGACTGCATCATCACTTACCACCAGGTGAGATTGTGGTCAAGGGTTAACTTGTATCTAAATAAAATAATGATCAACCCATGACTGAGAAGGCTTTTGACCATAGTCTACCACTCTGGTCAAGGTTGGCAGATTTAACACACCTTTGAGAACATTATGGAAAAATAAAATAAAATAAAATAATCATTTATTTGCAAGAATGTTTGTACAAGAAAGATGAAAATTACACCATAATCAGAGGCCATAACATTCTACTAAATTAATAGTGTGCAAATATTTTTGAGTACCAATTTTTAAAATAATTACTTAATAGTCAATGAAACAAAAAAAAAATTAAATTAATAGTCAAAACACAATTACAAGCAAAATACATAATAATGATTAGGTACAATTTTATAATGTCACAAAGTCAGAAATTATACCATGGTATTAATATTATCCTCGAAGAACTCATTTACCGCATTTAATAGCACCTATTTAACAATAGTTGAAACAGTTTTGATTTAAAAATACTTGTATTCAGTTTTTTTAAGCTTTCTGGTAACTTATTATAGATGCGTATGGCCATGCAATACACGTTTTTTTGGTATAAATTTATTCTTTGTCTTGGCACTACAAGTTTGTTTTCAAATCTATTCGACCTTGAAATTGTGTCAGCCGTACTCAAAAAATAATTTCTAGACATGCAGGTTTCCTCACGATGTTTTCCTTCAACGTTAAGGCAAGTGATATTTGATTACTTAAAACGCACATACCTCCGAAAAGTTAAAGGAGCGTGCCGGGAATCGAACCACCGATCTTCGATTAGGAGACGACAGGTTGAGATGGCACGGGGAGAGAACGCCTCGCTCACCCGCACTAACCAGGTGCGGGCGAGCGCAGATGACGTGCGGGTGTGCGAGGTGTTCCCCGCCTCTACTATATACCTATGCCAGTAGCGATGTACTGTGTGGTGATGCCCGAGGTGTCCCGCTTGATGTCAGGAACTGTCTCCAGCCTCTTCAGAGCCTTGGAGTGGAGGGAGTGGCCGTTCTTGTTGTCAGGCTCGGTGTGGGAGGCACCTGCTTCAGCATCCAAGGTGGTTGTGGTGTCGTCCACTGAAAGTGATTCATCATCATCAACTCATCTTCAGTTCACCACTGACCACGAGTCTCGTCTCAGAATAACAAGAGTTTGGGCTTAACCAGACTGGCGCTTTTGAGAATATTATGGAGAACTCTCAGACATGCAGGTTTCCTCACGATGTTTTCCTTCACCGTTAAATTTCCTTTTGGGGTACCCTAAAAAGTGTATTTGTTAAACACTAGATACCTAGGTAATATTATCACTACCCATCACTACCCATATTATAAATGCGAAAGTGTGTTTGTATGTTGGTTTGTTGGTTTGTCCTTCAATCACGTCGCAAGGGAGCAACGGATCAACGTGATTTTTGCATGGGTATAGTTAAAGACCTGGAGAGTGACATAGGCTACTTTTTATCCCGGAAAATCAAAGAGTTCCCACGGATTTTTAAAACCTAAATCCACGCGCACGAAGTCGCGGCCATCAGCTAGTTATGAATATGGCAAGACCAGGTGTTATCTCACCTTGATCCCAGATCAAGGTGAGATAACATGGTCTTTAACCTTAGTCATACCATTTCTATCTATAATGTAATAATATTTATTTTATTGAAAGGTTTAATTGAATTCTCTTATCTCTGGCTTTTCACCAGTAGGTAGGTAGGTAGCAGCGGCGAAGAGTCAATATAACACGATTCCTATCGGCTTCCCTTTAAGAATTGGCATAATATAGCGTAAGTAGGTACTATTCACATAAATTCCGTAATACATTCGTAAATACAAAGGTTCGATCGTCACAAATGCTAATTTTTTTTGTTGTTATTAAGTACTAATTTAAGTTAAAAACATAACAGCTAATGTAAGTAACATACACCTACAGTCCTACACCGTACAAGCCGTAAAATATCGGATTCCCTAGTTAGATTTTTGCTTAGTATTTATCTCTTTCATTTCCCTAGCGAAAGCGAAAGGAACGAACTAGGTCTGTCTCGCTCTACGGTTGACTAATAAAGAGCACACCAATTTAGTCTGGCCCAGTAGCGAATACGAATTTGGAACTCTGACAGGTCAGACAAATTTGACGTAAATAACTCGGTTGGATCCGAGTTACCCTATAATACCTCCAAATTAAAAATTATATTAATACTATTGTTTTAACAGGTACATGCTACTATTTTGAGTATTTTGTATTTTGAAGGGTGATTTGATATTGATACATTTGTTTTTGTGAAGCGGCCATGCTTGTTTGTTTAAGTTGTTAGTGGTGTTTTATTTTGATATAATAAATTGGGGATGTGATTAATAACTTATAAGTGGTAAGTTCACGGTAATTTTGATTCAGTTTGGTAAGCCAAAATCAGAAATGGCCTTAATTCACATAGATTGTTGTTTAACAGATTTCTTGTTACGTAACGATAGTAATTTTTCTAAATTAAGTTTTGAAAACAAAAATCGAACAGCTGATATTATTTTAGGTAAGTACGTTTCCGGCTTCCCTTTATCAGATTTTCACCCTTCGCCACTGGTAGGTAGGTAGGTAGGTAGGTAGGTAGGTAGGTAGGTAGGTAGGTAGGTAGGTAGGTAGATACCTATCACTGAATCCATACTAATCCATCTAAGTATACCTTTTTTGGGTTCCGTACCTCAAAAGGAAAAAGGAACCCTTATAGAATCAGTTCTTTATCTGTCTGTCTGTTAGTCTGCCTGTCAGTCAGTCTGTCTGTCTGTGAAACCTACAGGGTACTTCCCGTTGACCTAGAATCATGAAATTTGGCAGGTAGGTAGGTCTTATAGCTGACATTAGGGGAAAATCTGAAAACCGTGAATTTGTGGTTACATCACAAAAAAATTAAAATGTGTTTATGAACAAATAATTAGTATTTTCAACTTTAATAGTAAGATACCTATATCAAGTGGGGTATCATATGAAAGGGCTTCACCTGTGCATTGTAAAACAGATTTTTAGTTTGTGGCGGTTGCCACAGATGAAACTAGATGGCGCTGTTCAATCGATTACATTTCATGACGTACTCCCGAACAAATGTACCGCCGACAGTACTCGCACTAGCGGAGTTTTCTGCAATCTGGACTATATATAGAAGTTTCAAGACATAACCGACGGCCCAGCCTGCACACCGCTCCCGTACTAGTTATTTTTATGCAACATATTTCAAAATGCATCAAATGATGCAGTAATCATCGTGCAAAATGTCGAAAAAATACGACTGTAGTAGGTACGGAACCCTCCTTGTGCGAGCCTGACTCGCACTTGGCCGGTTTTTTTAAAACTCGAATGACTGATCCCGTACTGAACAAAATATCGGCAAGATCGCTACCCTATGTGGCCTCTGTAGGATTTGGATTACTCTATCTGAACCTCTCCGTCGACCGACTGTATGAGGTATCTCTTTATAGGCTGTGACTTATTTACTTGCCCTCTGTACCTTAAGCAATGGCATAACCGTCTAGACCAATTAATCTTATTGCTCTATTTTTCCTTCCCAAAGGGCAAGGGTCAAATAACAGGCGATTCACGCTGCTGTGACGTCATACTAAAGCTTTTTATTTTATTTTATTCACATACAAGTTAGCCCTTGACTGCTATCTCAGCTGGTGGTATAAGTGATGATGCAATCGAAAATACATGGGGCTAACTTGGAAGGGATATGGCAGTTATCATATTAAACCCACACCCCTTTGGTTTCCACCCGGCATCATACCTGAGCGCTAAATCGCCTGGCGGCACGGCTTCATAGTCATTCATGACCGAAGCCTCCCACCACCAAAAATTTAAATTTAAATTAAAAAAAAAGTCTGATCTTTAAAAAAGTTTAGAACTGTCCAACAGTTTAAATTACTCACGTTTAAAGTTAACAAACAATTAGTGATATTAACAGACCGTCAACTTGAAGTTCTAAGCTAAGAGGAATCTTAAATGTTTTAAATTTCGAACTTTAAATAGGTAGGTATTTCATGAAAGTTTTCCAAACTTTCAATGTTCGTTTTTCTGAGGTTCTGTAACTTGACGGTAGTTAGCTAAGTTACGGACTTGGATCAAAGTTGCAACTACAATAACAACTACTAAGTACTAATTTGAAGTTAAAGGATTTAATTAAACTTAATTGTTTCTGTGTAAGTTAAGTCCACTAATTGCTCTCTCAGGCCATTCCTGCCGCGTCCTCGAAAATTGTGGAACGAACTTCGGAACGCATTCCCTCAAAATTATCTATATATATATAAAATTCAAAGTCCTGACTGACTGACTGACTGACATATATATCAACGCACAGCCTAAACCGCTGGTCCTAAAGAGATCAAATTTGGAGGGTCTATTCTTTGTAAAGAGTAGGTATCCAGTAAGAAAGGATTTTTCGAAATTCCACCCCTAAGTGGGTTAAATAGGGGATGGAAGTTTGTATGAAAGTCCGTCATTTTTCAAGTTATTCTTAAATTTCTCAAAAGTTCTAAAAGCTTCATAAAGTTCTCAAAGTCTGTCAATCCGCACTTGGCCATCGCGGTAGACTATGGCCTTCTGAAACGAGACCTGTGCACCTATGCCCAGCAATGGACGTGTATCATATTTTCTAAGAACGCCCCGCCTCCTTTGATTGCAGCTGTCAGTGATACTATATAAAGTTTACTCAAAAAATATACATACTTGTACCACCACAGAAGAACACATAAACTTTAAACTTATAAAAACATGGACAACTGGTTGTTGTTAATATAAAAATATATAAAAAAGTGATAGATATAGAAATAAGGCGCAAATCTCGGCGCTCTGTGTGACTGACTGGCGGGTCTCAATAACATGATCTTGATAAGAATGAAGCTTCTTTAAAATGAGACAGGGCTGCTAAATCATGGATCCTCGATGATTATCTTCTTCTATTTAATTAAAGGTGTTGATAACAACAACAAAACTTCATCTGTAAAACGTATGACAGTCAGTCAGTTAGACATTAATTGTCACTCTCTTGCATTCGGACAGCTTCTATGTAAACACGTGTCTTTCGATTTTCATAATAATTACAGTTGTATTCCGCAAGTCATTTTCGTGGTTTTATTCATACGAAGCACCTAATTTAAACCTGTGCCTAACACTCCATCAAAAGGAAAAGGTGACTGACTGACTGACTGCTTTTCATCTTATGTAATTTTATAGTAATTTTGGTAAATGCTAATGATCCTTGGGTCGCACTACCTACTTTCTCACTCACGCTATTTCACAGTTATTTTCAAAGCTAAAACTAGATGGCGCTGCCTACTCTTAACCTACGCTATCTTACCATGTATTTTGAGTTCTAGGATATAAGATAAACGACTAGTCATCAACGCGCAGCTCAGCTCCGTGGACGGATTGGACTGAAATTCGGCATACAGATAGTTATCTTCTAAAGTAAATACTTTTATTTTAAGTAGTTACTCCCTTTTACCACACTCTTGCAGACGGTTGCGAAGACTGTTTCGAAAGTTCCGGCAGAATACCAGCGCGATTTTATTTTTCAAAACCTGCACCATTACTATGACGGGGCCTTTTCATCTTGTGCCATGATGGTGCAAAACTAATTTTAAGTTATTATTCAATTATTAGCTCATTCCCACGACTTCATCCGCGTGGACTACACAAATTTCAAACCCCTATTTTACCCCCTTAGGAGTTGAATTTTCAAATTTCTTACCGAATGTCTACGTCATAATAGCTATCTGTATGCCTTTCAGCTCGATCCGTCCAGTAGTTTGAGCTGTGCGTTTATAGATTAGTCAGTCAGTCAGCTTTTCAACTACAGACCTACTACTCCTAAGTTTATTTAAATTCTCAGCACAAGATGAAAAAATTGGTTTTCTTTCTTCTTTTTTAGGGTTCCGTACCTCAAAAGGAAAAACGGAACCCTTATAGGATCACTTTGTTGTCTGTCTGTCCGTCTGTCTGTCAAGAAACCTACAGGGTACTTCCCGTTGACCTAGAATCATGAAATTTGGCAGGTAGGTAGATCTTATAGCTGACATTTGGGGAAAAATCTGAAAACCGTGAATTTAGGGTTGATCACACTAAAAAAATAAATTGTGGTCATGAATTAATAATTAGTATTTTCAACTTTCGAAGTGAGTGACTATATCAAGTGGGGTATCATATGAAAGGTCTTCACCTGTACATTCTAAAACAGATTTTTATTTATTTTTATGCATCATAGTTTTTGAATTATCGTGCAAAATGTTGAAAAAATAAGACTGTAGTACGGAACCCTCATTGCGCGAGCCTGACTCGCACTTGGCCGGTTTTTCTTTCAATGATTACATGATAATAATTTAATATGTATGAACTTAAAATTTAATTCATAAGAAATTTCTGCATTTTGACAACCCCTGGTGTGATAACCTCTCAACTCTGACACAACCCTAGTCTGATCGCTAGACAAACAACTGTTAACTCTTTATAACAAATACATACACGCAATACTAACACTTATTTCTAAAGACATATTGTCGAAAATCCTATCAAAAATACCAGTGTTTTACAAAAATCTATTCGGAAGACTGTATAGATATTGATAAGGTTATATTTTTCTGTCTATGGAAATGATAAGCCTTTGGTTTCATAATCAACAGATGCAATTGTTATGGTTTCATAATCAACAGATGCAATTGTTACTAAGTTCAAGTACTCAGTTTTATCCGTGTTTAAAATTTAAATAAAACAATAAAAAACTAGATTAATAAATTAGGTACTTAAATAATTTTCAAGTTCGGATTGTCAGATTTCACACACCTTTGATGATTTCCTTCACCGTTAAAGCAATTGTGAAAGGACTTTTGGAAATCTCCATCTCTCACCGATTTTCAAAATTTTCAGTCAAGTGAAACCAGGGCGAGTCAGCTAGATATTAGGCGGGTATATTGCAATACTAAATCGTTTGTTAGAACTAATAAAAATCCGATAAATCCGAAATACAAACACAATTCTCTTTATATTAGGTGTTCGTATCATTTGTTTGCAGAAAATCTCCTTTTTAGGGTTCTGTAGACCTCAAAAGGAACCCTTATAGGATCACTTCGTTGTCTGTCTGTCTGTCGTGTCTGTCAAATCTGGGGAGTTAAAACCTGTAGGGTACTTCCCGTTGACCTAGAATCATGAAAGGCATGTAGCATGTCTTAAAGCACAAGATAAGGGAAAATCCGAAAATTGTCAAATCACTTGACTCTCAAATGGGAGATGTCAAGCATTAATTTATGGTTGAACTAGCTGAAGCCCGCGACTTCGTCCGCGTGGAATTAGGTTTTTTAAAAATCCCGTGGAAACTCTTTGATTTTCCGGGATAAAAAGTAGCCTATGTCACTCTCCAGCAGTGATGTGGTTATCTCTATAATAATTCTATGCTCTCCAGGTCTTTCTCTGTACCCATACAAAAAATCGCCTCAATCCGTTGCACCACCGCCGTTGCGACGTGATTGAAGGACAAACCAACAAACAAACACACTTTCGCATTTATAATAAGAGTACAGATTTTTGTTTTCTCACACTTAATCTTTTTTTGTTCTTTTTTCTTACCTTTATGTTTTTTTCACAATCTGTTAGGTCCTTACGCACGACTTATCTTTCGAAATTTGCATGCTGTAGCCGCCTATAATTTGCATGCTGTAGCCGCCTATAATTTGCATGCTGTAGCCGCCTATAATTTGAATTACATAATAACGTAGCACCTAGGATTTGAATAATGTAATTTTTTTGTATCATTCTGTTGGTGGTTCAATAGAAAAATCCATACTAGTATTATAAATGAGAAAGTGTGTCTGTCTGTCTGCTTGTCTGCTAGCCTTTCACGGCCTATCCGTTTAATCGATTTTAACGAAATTCGGTACTGAGATAGCTTGCATCCCGGTGAAGGACATAGGCTACTTTCTATCCCGGAAAATCAAAGAGTTCCCATGGGGTGTTTAAAAACCTGAATCCACGCGGACGAAGTCGCGGTCATCAACTACTAAAAAACAAAAAACAAAAAACCCCCGTGAATTTGTGGTAACATAATAAAAGAAAGTGTTATTTCTTGTATGATGGTACGGAACCCTTCGTGTGCGAGTCCGACTAGCACTTGACCGATTGTTTAACCCAGCTGGGGACAGTAAAAAGTTTAGAGCTAATATATAGTTGATGAAAGACCTTTTTATGGTTAATATAGATTTTACGGCGGCCGCGGCCGTAGGGGACCGACATTTATGAGGTGCGTTTTACAATGTCAAAGAGTTTAATGGACAACTGACTTTATTGTGGGTTTTTCTCAAACCAGGGCGCGTTCGAAACCCTCATAGCTTCAAGTATTCAGTGGACGTATATAAAATGATTATCACTTCATTTTTATTGAATCGTTTCAACTTCGACTAGTCGTATTCACCTATTCCAAATTCAAATTTTAAAAGTGTAAGTACAGTGAAAAAAGAAAGGATTTTTGGAAATTCCACCCTTCTGGAAGTTAAATGGGGGATGAAAGTTGTATGAAAATCCGTCATTTTTAAAGTTATACCTAAGTAGATATCTATGAAAATTAGTGTTTTGAGATTTTGGTTAAAAATTAGAAAAATGAATATTATGTGCTTCAGGATTTTTGGACTTTCGTCCGTTCTGTAATATAAAAATATATTAAAACCTATTAACACCCCTATTTAACAAACCTATACAAACCTATTTAACACCCTTAGGGCTGAATTTTCAAAAATCCTTTCTTAGCGGATCTTCACGTCATAATAGCTATCTGCATGCCAAATTTCAGCCTGATCCGTCGAGTAGTTTGAGCTGTGCGTTGATAGATCAGTCAGTCAGTCAGTCCCAGTATTTGTACGTTGCGTATTTTTTGCGTTTTACGCACCAAAGACTCCCATAGCCTATACCCCAAGCCGTCCATGGTGGCTCATCATTTTACCGAAATTTCTTATCTTCAATCATAAAAACGTTGGTGCGGGTGATAAAAAAAAGATGACGCTTGGTAAGGGTTGTCAACCATATTTTTCTTAAATTATTAAGCCTAACACGGCGCTCGTTTAACATAATATTGTGGCAGTTACCACAGTAGAAACTAGATGGCGCTGTTCAATCGATACCATTTCATGACATAGTCCCGAACAAATGTACCGCCGACAGTACTCGCACTAACGGAGTTTTCTGCAATCTGGACTATACATATATAGAAGTTTCAAGATACAACCGTCGGCCCAGCTGGCGCCACCGAGCACAACCAACCACTCGGTTGGAGATCTCCCTTTGGTACGGTCGAGCCTACACACCGCTCCCGTACAATATAATTCGTCAATGCTGCTTGTCTTTAATTTGTCATTTTAGTTTTCTAAAAAAACTAGAAAACGAATTATCCTTACCTGACTTGTAACTAGTGAAAGCTCAGGGGGATATTTCCTTGCAATAATACTCGAGAATCACATCAAACTCATATTTTATTCTTTGTATGCTTTTACTTATTATCTCATCTCATAATCATATAATCACATAATCACAATATAACAACTTCATAACTTAAACACTATCGCACCAGAATTAACGTATGAACACAACTATGATTGACAAAAGACTGAGCCCTGGTTATCCAAAACATCTGTATTAAATACAAGTCGTTACCACTTCCAAACAGTAATAATTGCCTTTGTCAATATACGTCTTTTTATGCAACGTATATTGACAAAAGATAATGACATATTTGATAAGGTATATTGACGTGCCCGGTGCCTACACTGTAGTTTTCATGACATCCACTTCCGGACAATAATAATTACTTTTGTCAATATACGTCTTGTCATGAAACGTATATTGACAACAGTATAACGACATGTTCAATAAGGTATATTGACGTGGCTACACTGTTGTTTCATGACGTTGTATACTGGCAAGTGATAAGAATAATAATTATCCCCGAAATTCTAACACTAGGTACTTATGTATAATCCACGCCAGTAAAAAAATATTAACAAGACGTGTCGAAAAACTAACTAAAACTTTAAAAAAATCACTTTTGAAAATGGCGTCGTACAACCGCCCCACTGAGTTTTTATTTTATTTTATTACCGACTAGCTTATGCTAGCGACTTCGTCCGCGTAAACTACACAAATTAAAAACCCCTATTTCACCCCCTTAGGGGTTGAATTTTCAAAAATCCTTTCCTAGTGGATGCCTACGTCATAATAGCCTGCATGCCAAATTTCAGCTCGATCCGTCCAGTTGTTTGAGCTGTGCTTTGATATATCAGTCAGTCAGTCAGTCAGTCCGTCACCTTTTCCATTTATGTATTTAGATGGATACTCTGGATGGTATTATAAGCATTGTAACGATACCCCATACACTTCAGGCACTCCATTATCCAGAACGCTAGGAAAAACTTATCGTTATTGTTATACTACCTAAACACAATCCAATACCAATAACCATTTGTCTCATTTTGTAGTTTTAGTGGTTTAGTATTTTTCAAACCCGCAATGTATAGTCCTACTTAAGCAACGTTCGTTGACCTCTAGCAACATCAGATGTTTTATTTGCAATATATCATAAACAATTACGAAATTATAGAATTATTTTTTTGTAGGACCCCAGCACCTACTTTTTTGTCAACCCTATTTTACGACTGCGATTTACGATGTGGCCGGTACTGATAACAAAACAGGCGAATCGGTAGTTCTTGTCATAGTCACTAAGCTACTTGCACTAGCCGCCGAAACGGCTTTTACGACTTACAGGCTTTATTGGCCTATCCGATCCGATCCGATCCTATCCGATCCGATCCGACGTTCTATGCTATATTTTTCTATACAAATAACTATTTTTATTTTTTAAAGAATATTAGCCTTGTTAATTATGACTAATATTCCCCTTTCCCCTCCAATTAAGCGAAAAGCTTGTGCTAGGAGTGGGTTCGACAATAGTGCAACGTGTGGGATTTGAACCGGCGACCTTCGGAATTCAGTCCATTCCTTAACCGTTGAGCTATTGAGGCTAATTTTAATTAATTGAAGTGTCTGTATGTTTGAACGGGCTAATCTTCGGAAAGGCTGAACCTATTTTGACGGGACTTTCACAGACAAGTAGAGGACTGACCAAGGAGTAATAGGCTATTTTCTTAACCGACTTTCAAAAAAGATAAACGCGCACTGAAATTTTTGTCCCTGTCATTTATACGAGATTACGTAACAGAGAGAGCCCTATACTAACTTTAAAAAAAATAGTATATCGAACGGTATACACTGCGACAAGGCTCTCTTAGCACTTGAATGACATTGACAGGGGGGCGCTGTTGGAGAACAAAGGCTTAGAATATTCAAACAAGAACAAAGGGGACACTTGACGGCAACGTTAGTTCCGATTTTCACCGCGCGCCATAGCCTTGTCGCACTGTACACAGGCTTTGAATCCATGATAGTCATTAGTTAAGGGGAGTACAGATACCAACGACATTCAAAAACAAAAGAAAAATATTTAAGTAGGTAGGTACTTACATTTTGCTTTTTCTCCTTCTTCCGTTCTCAACACGTGTGGCAGAAAATTCACTATCAATACCCTCATTTTGTCAGTATTTCTCTAATCTAATCCAATTATAATGGAGCCTTTAAGTAATAATATAATAATTTATGTAGGTATAAACTAGTTTGAAAACTTTTAAGTGATATAAATTCTAAGTATTGTAAAAGCCCGAATTGTTTGTAGATATACCTACTAGCCCGCATGACCGCAGCCGTATCAAAAAAATCGAGCTCGCTTCGCTCGCGCTTTTGCTGTAATATCACTCGATGCCCGCAACTTTGACGCACTGATTTAGGTTTTAAAATCCTGCGGAAACTCTTGATTTTCCCGGATGTCACTTAACCTATGCCGAAGCAAAAATCACATCGATCGGTTGGTCCGTTGCGACGTGATTGAAGGACAAACCAATAAATAAACACACTTTTGAATTTATAATATGGGTAGAGTGGTAGTATGGAGTGATAACATAAATATAAACTCTTACAATACGGTATTTGACAACTAGTCAAATCAGTAACTTTTTATCAGTCGTCAAAACGCGCGCTTAGCAGGTATGCAATATTCTATGAAATACTGGAATGTGACGTCATATCGTAATGACGTACTTTTTTTGGTTTAATTGATAATTTAAAATGGTTACCTATCACACTTAAAACTAACAAAGGACATGGATTTTCGTATTTTGGAAGACTCTCTATTTAATAATCACTGAGAAAGACTTATATATTAGGTACTTCGTAAGGACAGGGCCATTGAACAAGCAAAATGGCACCGACTCATTGATCCTACAATGTTTATTTAGCACCAATGCAACCTCAGTGACGTCTGGATTTCAAACGGGTCGTTCATTAGTATCTAAGAGGTGGCGCTGATTTATTTGGTTCCAAAACCGTGAAAAATTTTGTTCGCTTGACCATAATATCTTGTCATCAAATTATTTTTGACATAGTCGAATACCGTATTGTTATACTATGCACTATTTTTTACGAAGGACATTATAATAGTCCCTTTGAGAAACACACCACAACTGATCATTTACCCGCCAAAGGGACTCCCATTATCTGGCTTCCGTCCTGTGATATTGGAAGGGATGCTGTACTGAGGGTTGGGAGATAAAGGGCTAATAATAATATAGGTACCTACCTACAGTTGCGTGCAAGTGATAGACATATAAAAGCACAGCTTTTTTGTTCAAACCCCGCCTGTTGCACTATTGTCGTACCTACTCCTAGCACAAGCTTGACGCTTAGTTGGAGGGGAAAGGGGATTATTAGTCATAATTAATTTTATCAAGACTATGATGTACACGTTGTTAGGTATATCATAACATATTGCATGCTAGGCTAGTAGGCAGAATTTGGCTGTACCTTTTTGTTCATTTTTCTCCACTGTTTACCCAGATTCGCAATAAAGAAATTGGATTTGATTTGATTTGATTTTAACAAGGCTAATATTCTTATTAAAAAAAAGCTTACCCTAGTCGTAGGATTCGCCGGCGAAGACGAGGTCCCCGATTTTTAACGTTACCGGGACGTTGACTCACGCCACGGCCTCGGGGGCGTACGGACTAACCAACAAAACTGACAACTCCACCCATCCCAACGTCATCCTAAGCCGTGGTCCGTCACAGGAGGCGCCCTTAGGCGAACGTTGCCCCCGACTTCTCAAATTATTTCTTTGAGCCCTAGGGCTCACCTCCAGGCGGAGCTTCGCGTTCGCCACCTTCCCCGGTGACGCTGTAGCGGCCAGTAGGGCCTACGCAGCATATAGTCAATCCGAAATTTCTGTTTCCTATTGGGCCTTATTTTAAGTCTGATATTATGTAAAATTATATTATCTGTAACGCTTTGATTACAAATAAATGAATAAAATAAAATAAATAACTAAAAAGAACAAGAAACAACACAATTAGACGTAAGATCTTTGTACTTATTTTTAGGGTTCCGTACCTCAAAAATGCAACTGTACTACAAAGGCTGCAAAGGTTTTCAAATCCTGAAGACCATAAAAGTGCGGAAGTTGGAGTACTTCGGCCACATTATGAGAAATAGCAAATACGACCTCTTTCAGCTCAGCTTTAGGTTTTTAAAAATCCCGTGGGAACTCTTTGATTTTCCGGGATAAATAGTAGCCTATGTCCTCCCCCGGGATGCAAGCTATATCTGTACCACATTTTGTCAAAATCGGTTGAACTGATGAGCCGTGAAAGGCTAGCAGACAGACAGACAAACAGACGCACTTTCGTATTTATAATATTCCTAGCTGATGCCCGCGACTTCGCACGCGTGGATTTAGGTTTTTAAAAATCCCGTGGGAACTCATTAGTTTTTCCGGGATGAAAAGTAGCCTATGTCCTTACCCGGGATATAAGCTAACTCTGTACCAAATTTCATCAAAATCGGTTGAACGGTTGGGCCGTGAAAAGCTAGCAGACAGACAGACAGACACACTTTCGCATTTATAATATTAGTATGGATTTGCATTAACGGTGAATGAAAACATCGTCAGGAAACCTGCATGCCTGACAGTTCTAATATTATTACTAAATAAGAAACTCTTACCGCCGCACTCAGAGTCGCTAATCATTACTTAAGAATGAGTTAAAACGAAACAGATTTGTGTGAGAGATATAGCTCTGTCTCGTTTTAACTAAACTTAAATAACGATTAAGCGACTTTGAGTACGGCAGTTAGATCACTACTAATCTATACTTAATCTTATGAAGAGGAAAGATTTGTAAATTAGACGAGGGTGGTGGATGAAGGCCTTAAATAAATCGGAAATCAGTCGATTGGCCTTATTACAACGTTATCCCGACTCGGTAATTGAACGGTTGATCGAACTTAGGTTTTATCTAAGGAGATTGAGAAAATTAGAGAACCTGGGCCACGAGTAACGAATAAGAACGATTAAAAAATATGTAATACATAACGTATGAAAATAATCAGCACCATTATTAGTACCCTTATTGTAAATGCGAAAGTGTGTTTGTTTGTTGGTTTGTTGAACGGATTGACGTGATTTTTTGTATGGTTATAGATAAAGACCTGGAGAGTGATATAATAGGCTACTAGGTATATATTTATCGGTATTTTTAAAAACCTAAATCCACGTCCCCTTTGTTCTTGTTTGTATATTCTAAGCCTTTATCCTCCAATAGCGCCCCCCTGTCAATGTCATCCAAGTGCCAAGAAAGCCTTGTCGCACTGTAACTAATACTAACAACTGCCGTAATTAGTTAAGGCGAGTCACCGAGGCGGGCAGCGCGGCTTTGAAGTAAACCGTTTGGCAACGCTCAAATTCTGTGTTTCAAAGTTAAATTTGAATTTAATAAATTATAGAAGTCCTGTTGAAAACAAAAATTTAGCAGGTTCTCAAAAATTTCCATATAAAAATTATTTGCCAAGTCAGAAATTTTAGTATTAAATAATTCGTTTTAGACTTTTATTTCGGCTTATTTCAAGATTTTATTTGATCGAGTGAAGTACTTCCTATTGTGTATCAAAGTAGCACATTCTTTAGAAAATGTCTTTAGGTATATTGTATATTTTTAGCAAGGCCATTATTTAATAGTAAATACCTAAAACATTTGATCTAGCAAACCAGTTTTTTCTGCTTAGCCTCGATGACTCGCCTTAATTACAGCTGTTGTTGTTAAAATAGTTAGTTATGTTAACAACTGAAAATAATTATTCCATCGATGTGTTATTCGCTCTTAAATTACATTCTATGGCCCGAACATGCCTATTTACAATCACATCGTCTATTTCTACATTTTATACGCGCCTGGCGCCATGCTACAGCGTCTACGTGCTGATGTAAACGTATACTACGCGACACGTTGACATGGCAATCGGGGAGGTAACGCCTCGCACACCCGCGCAGCCCCCGCGCCAACCCGGCGCTCGATAGCGCGGGTAACACGCCGGTGTGCGGGGCGTCCCTCCGTCTCATACCCCGATTGCCATCTCTACCTGTCACGAACTATCAGTACCCTCATTATAAATGCAAAAGTGTGTTTGTTTGTTGATTTGTTGGTTTGTCCTTCAATCACGTCGCAACGGTGCAACGGATTGACGTGATTTTTCGCATCGGTATAGTTAAAGACCTGGAGAGTGACATAGGCTACTTTTTATCCCGGAAAATCAAAGAGTTCCCACGGGATTTTTAAAAGACCTAATTCTACGCGTACCAAGTCGCGGGCATCAGCTAGTAGCTTACATAACCCTGTTTACATGGAATTGTAACAAACAACGGAAATGCGCCAGATAGCGGCTTCGGTCGCGGGTCAAGGCCCAGCCTCAGACTAAACATTGAGTAATGGGCCAATTAGTTCATAATTATCATCCCTTATCTAGTTATAATGGGTTATGTTATAGGTAGCGTTCATTCAACATGCTTTGATATAAATTACTATTGTGGCGCCCGGTACACAGTCAATAGTAAATCTGGGCCATTTCACAGGCAGCATGTGAAAAATCATGTGAAAATCATTTTCATATGTGACACTTGCAATCCTACTTAAATTAGCCTGTGAAAATTACGGAAAAAAAATATCTCATTTATTCCCACTTCGTTGTTTAAATTTCGCGTGCGTATTTAATTGACCCGGGCTAAAGAGTGTGCGAGCGAGAACACTTGCATCAATGCGTGTTAGAAATGGAAAAAGAACATCGTTTCACTTACCACCTGGTGAGATAGCAGTCAAGACCTATCTCGTAATGGAATAAAATTAAAAAAAAAACAGTTAATATACCTACCTAGCGAGCAATCGTCTGCTACGTTTCACAGAAAGTGAATTTTTGAACAAGAATCATAAGTACGAAAAATTCATATGAAATGTCAATGGTTATGATCTTGATCATAATTTCTAGTTACCTAAAAGTAGCAAATAATTCTAAGTGCGAAAATTGAAAAATCACATACCGTAATCGCATATGAAATCGCAGTGAAGAGAAAAATAATAATTTCACCCCAGGATTTCTAGCACTGATAGTCTCTGAGATTAACCGAGGACGGTTTTACAGACGGACGGACATGGCGAAACTATGTTTCTTGTTTACTGCGGTACCCTTAAAAAAACCCAGTGTACGCTTCTAGTGTTTTATGTTAAACAAAACATTTAGGTAGGTAGGTACGTATTTTGTAAATACGCCTACGGAATGGAAAGCCTGTCAGCCATCTTTGATCCCATCCCTTTCATGTTCACACAGCCTCTCAGATTATGCCTTTATCTACGGAATCATATTATATTATGAAATGTTAGAAAGGAAATCAACTAAATATCTAGGTACAGTACGCGGCAGAAAGTAATGTACATCGGCCTTTTTTTTGTAAAGAATATTAGCCAAATTGCTGACTAATATTCCCCTTTCCCCTCCAATTAAGCGTAAAGCTTGTGCTAGGAGTAGGTTTGTTTTGTTTTGTTTTTTTTTAAAGAGTATTAGCCATCTTAAATGACTAATATTCCCCTTTCCCCTCCAACTAAGCGTAAAGCTTGTGCTAGGAGTAGGTACAACAGTGCAACGGGTGGGATCTGAACCGGCGACCTTTCGGTTTTCAGTCCGCTCCTATAACCGTTGAGCTATCGAGGCTCTAAAGCCTAAGAGCCTTTAGAATGACATTTCAGCTTTGTACAGCGTTGTCTCTGTCACTCATACCTATATGACGTTTTGTCGGTCTCGACGACAGAGACAATGCTCTACAATCTGCGATCTCCTTCTAAAGGTCGATGTACATTATACTTTCTGACGCATACTGTACCTACCTATATCTCACAAGGTAATAATATGCTACGATCGCCTTTTGGGGGTGGTTTCAGATTAACTTTTTAGGGTTCCGTACCTCAAAAGGAAAAAAAGACCCTTATCACTCACTCACTTCGTTGTCTGTATTTCCGTTCGTCTGTCGTGTCTGTCACGAAAACCTATAGGGTACTTCCCGTTGACCTAGAATCATGAGGCAGGTAGTTAGAGATCTTACAGCACAAGTAAAAGAATAAATCGGAAAGCCGTGGATTTGTGGCTAAATCACACAAAAAAATTAAAATGTGTTAATGAACAAATAAGTAATTACCTAGTATTTTCAATTTTTTATTTTTATTTTTTTACTATATAGGTATAGTCCGCGACTCCATCCGGTTACGTCTTAGGCTGAGATCTATAGAGCGCACTTTGACTTCACTCAGACTTAAGGTTGAGTTAAAACGAGACAGATTTATGTGAGAGATATACATCTGTCTCGTTTTAACTCTGTCTTAAGTCTAAGCTAAGTCAGAGTGCGCTCTATAGGTTTCACCCTTAGTTCTGAGTTACTCAGGAACTTACTTCGTGTACTGACAATCTAACTGCTCAAATAATATCACAGTTTTCCTTTTACAAAACCAATTTTCCGAATACAAATAAGATTTCACAATAGGTAAGAGGTTAATCGGATGATCTTTATGGAAGAAAAACCTTCGGCGGCCATTTTTGTCATAGATAAAGGGATGTTTACTTAGGACCTCCATTTTCTTAGAAGCACAATAAAAATAAACCTATAAATAACTCGGAACGACAGTCGTAAATGTAAAAATGTATGGGAGACAATGATGTTCTGTACCCGTAGTACAAGATTTTACGTCTCACCAAACCAAACCAAATTCGAGAGTCGAAATACTTCCGCGTTACAGTAAACTGGATCTTAATTGCATTGTTTTAAAGCTCCAGTTTGTCTACACTTCTACAGCCAGAGCTCCAAGCGGAAACATTGCGAAATTAAAATCAGTGGCATTGAATATTTGACTTCAATTCAAGGCTGTTTAGGTCCATTTTACTGTAACGCGGAAGTATTTCGACTCTCGAATTTGGTTTGGTTTGGTGAGACGTAAAATCTTGTACTACGGGTACTGGTACTCTAAAGACTTGGTACACATTGGCCAAACTCGAATGTACAAACTGGGGTTATTCAAGGGGCGGACCAACAGATTCCTAAAAGGCCGGCAACGAATCGGCGGTTCCTCTGGTGCTGCAAATGTTCATGTAATCACTTAACATCAGGTGACCCGCCTGCTCGTTTGCTCGCTATCTCTATTTAAAAAAAACTAACTTGGTCAATGTATCTTATTCTTATTTGACGTCAGATTTTTACCTGTTATCTCCCAAAGCCACTATGATCCAAACAAACGCTCCTCCCAGTGTTGGGGACAATATCTATATATATATAAAAGGAAAAGGTGACTGACTGACTGACTGACTGACTGACTGACTGATCTATCAACGCACAGCCCAAACTACTGGACGGATCGGGCTGAAATTTGGCATGCAGATAACTATTATGACGTAGGCATCCGCTAAGAAAGGATTTTTGAAAATTCAATCCCTAAGGGGTTGAAATAGGGGTTATAAATTATCTCCCCGTTCCTCCCAGTGTTGGGGACAACATACGAAGAGAAATTTTCAGCTTTTATAAAATAACGTAGGTCTGGCACGCGCTGGCTCTTAGGCCACAATGTAAACAAAACAACGTGAAATTCAGGGTGACAAAGCTCGACACTATGGTGCTATGACATTCACGTTATCGTTCGATCATTAATCAACTAAAAGCAACACTCACTGCCTATACAGGTTAAAGTGCTACGTTTGATTGATTTGCCACCATTTTGAAAACCGCAGCACTCATGCCACTACAAAAAACCGGCCAAGTGCCAGTCAGCCTCGCGCAACGAGGGTTCCGTAATTCAGTCGTATATTTTTTCGACATTTTGCACGATAATTAAAAAACTATGACGCGTAAAAATAAACAAAAATCAGTTTTAGAATGCACAGGTGAATCCCTTTCATATGAAGGTAAATTGAAAATACAAATTATTAGTTTATGACAACAATTTTTTTTTTGTGTGATGTAACCACAAATTCACGGTTTTCAGATATTTCCCCGAATGCCAGCTATAAGACCCACCTTCCTGCCAAACATGATTCTAGGCGAATGGGAAGTACCCTGTAGGTTTCTTGACAGACAGACAGACAGAGACACAGATAGACAGACAGACAACAAAGTGATCCTATAAGGGTTTCGTTTTTCCTTTTGAGGTGCGGAACCCTAAAAACCGGCCAAGTGCGAGTCAGACTCGCGCACTGAGGGTTCCGTTCTGCGATCGTATTTTATCGACATCTTGCACGATAAATCAAAAACTATTATGCCTAAAAATAATTAAAAATCTGTTTTAGAATTTACAAGTAAAGCCCGACAGGCAACAAAGTGATCCTATAAGGGTTTCGTTTTTCTTCTGAGGTCCGGAACCCTAAAAATTTGCTAATCATTTAGTTAAGCGGGGATAGCCTAGTGGTTTGGACGTCCCCCTCCTAATCGAAGGTTGGGGGTTCGATCTCGGGCACGTACCTCTAACTTTTCGGAGTTAATTATTTAAATACCACTTGCTTTAACGGTGAAGGAAAACATCGTGAGGAAACCTGCATGCCTGAGAGTTCTCCATAATGTTCTCAAAGGTGTGTAAAGTCTACCAATCCACACTTGACCAGCATGGTATACTATGACCAAAACCCTTGATCACTCTGAGAGGAGACCCGTGTTCTGTAGTGAACCTGCGATGGGTTGGTCATGATGATCATTTAGTTGTACTCAGTTAGTTGGTTAATGATTAAAATCTCTTCAGTGGTTTCAGAGTTTATCGGTTACAAATAAACAAACAAATCTTTCATCTCTATTATAATACTAGCTGATGCCCGCGACTTCGTCCGCGTGGATTTACGTTTTTCAAAATCCCGTGGGAACTCTTTGATTTTCCGGGATAAAAAGTAGCCTATGTCACTCTTCAGGTCTTTATCTATACCCGTGCAAAAAATCACGTCAATCCGCTGCACCGTTGCGACGTGATTGAAGAACAAACCAACAAACTAATAAACCAACAAACAAACACACTTTCGCATTTATAATAAGGGTACTGATTACTTAATTTAATAAGGGCATTTAAAATCTTACCCCAAAAGCCGTAAGCTCCAACTCGACGATAATTCGCGAGATAATTCAATCAGATCCAAAGAGTTTAAAGATCAAATCAAAGACAATGCCATCGAGAATAGCTCGGCGATGAGATGAGCCATTAAACCTTTTGATTTCGGAAAATAATACCCTAATTGATATAATTAACTAAGACGGGGAGCGCTACCCCTTATTACCAAGGTTTGATGCAATCAAATATCTCGTCTTAGAAATTATCTGCGAAAGTGTGTTTGTTTGCTGATTTGTCCTTCAATCACGCTGCAACGAAGCAATGGATTGACGTGATTTTTCGCATGGATATACAGGATGTAACCAGAGCGCTAGCAAAAACTTAGCGTTATTGTTATAGTACCTAAAAACAATGCCACAGTTCCCACAGGATATTAAAAAACCTAAATCCACGCGGGCCAAGCCGCGTGAGGAACCTAGTTTTTCATAAACGTCTAGGAAAGAAACATTTTCCCTTACTTAATATTTTATTGAGATTCATTCATATACTAAAAGTTAGCAGATATAATATTATTATGTACATCAAAATTAGCAGCAAAATTATTAATAACAATTTATTGTGGCTAATTCCGTTGTACACAATCTCTAAACTAAACTAAAATGTTACGTCTAAATCTATTGCTATCCCTTTCATAATGTTGCTTGCGGAAAAGGATAGCACTAGATTCAGACCTGTTAATTTAGTTTAGTTTAGAGATTGTGTACAAGAGAATCGGCCCCAGGTGTTTGTCGTAATTATTAGGAATTTTAAAAACTGAAGGTAGGTATAAATCCCACAAATTGATAATGCGCGTGGCCGCCATTTTAGTGAAGTCAGCATTAGACTACAGTTTCGAGCTGATGGTATATTTTTACTTAAATATACGTAAAATGACGTCAAAATGACGTCATTTCGATGTTAATGACACAAGGTTCCAGCGCAATAACAATTTGCGGGACTTATACATATATGTCAATTCTAGCTTTTGCATTTGCGTTGCTTAAAATACTGACAATATTACTATAATTATTTTTAAATTATACCTTAAGTAGTTTAAACTTTACATTATTATTAGGACATACAATTTTATAATACATTTTTTTTTAAACGTACGATTGTGTATGACACATACGCCTAGCGACACATAATACCTAGATATAGTCCGTACAAAATAACTTCTCACGCGCCAATTTAACTCTTTGCGTCAACCTGTCATGTCAAAAGTACGGTTCACCTATAAAATAAGGACTAAAATCGTACTTTTGACATGAAATTTGGGGTATATGCACCTTTTGACAACTTTATCAAGTCACTGAAAAATCCGCTATTGACATGACAATAACAGGGGACTTCTGCAATTTTTATTGCTAGTGGGACTTAGTTTAAAAATACTAGATAAGTCCTTTTAATATAAAAATGGCGAGCAAACGAGCAGGCCGGGTCACCTGATGTTAAATTCTACCGCCGCCCATGAACATTTGCAGCACCAGAGGAACCGCCTATGTGTTGCTGGTCCTTCAGGAGTTTGTTAGTCCGCTCCTTAATAACGCCATGTTGTAATTTAATGGGAACAGCGCTGAAGGGAGTTGGTTCCTTGCCGTTTATTATTACTTATTGTCACAAAATAGGAATGTTGCTAGGCGTCTGGTAATATTGAGGGGTTTCGTTGAGCGTGGTAGCTCCGATCAGTCCCCCGGCGGCCACCAACAGCAGGCGTCGCTTCTTGTGATGGCGCAGCAGAGAAGTGACGCTGGAGAAGCTCCTCTCGCCGCGGCGAGCGAAGCCGAGAGCCAGGCGGCCGTCTGTACGTCTCCTGACTCCCACGTTGTGGACTGAGTTTGAGCAGGCTACGCTCAGGGTGTATGCGTGATTGGGCTGAAAAACATACGATTTATATAAGCACTATAGCTTATGCTCGCGACAACACAAATTTTAAACCCCTATTTAACCCATTTAGGGGTTACATTTTCAAATATCCTTACTTAGCGGAAATGTACGTCTTAATAGCTACCTGCATGCTAAATTTCAGGCCGATCCGTCCAGTGGTTTGAGCTGTGTTGATAGATAAATCAGTCAGTCAGCTTTTTTCTTTTTATATATAGACGAGAATATGATGCCCGCGACTTCGTGGTCGTTTTTATTTTTTCTTAATCCCACGGGAACTCTTTGATTTTCCGGGATAAAAGTAGTCCATATCCGTTTTCGTCTATCTCCGTACCAAATAGATGATGCCTGCGACTTCGTCGGTATGGATTTAGTTTTTTTATATAAAAATACTAGCTTATGCTCGCGACTTCGTTCGCGTGGACTACACAAATTTCAAACCCCTATTTCACCCCCTTAGGGGTTGAATTTTCAAAAATCCTTTCTTAGCGGATGCCTACGTTATAATAGCTACCTGCATGCCAAATTTCAGCCCGATCCGTCCAGTAGTTTGAGCTGTGCGTTGATAGATCAGTCAGTCAGTCAGTCAGTCAGTCAGTCACCTTTTCCTTTTATATATTTAGACTAGCTTATGCTCGCGACTTCGTTCGCGTGGACTACACAAATTTCAAACCCCTATTTCACCCCCTTAGGGGTTGAATTTTCAAAAATCCTTTCTTAGCGGATGCCTACATCATAATAGCTATCTGCATGCCAAATTTCAGCCCAATCCGTCCAGTAGTTTGAGCTGTGCTGTGATAGATCAGTCAGTCAGTCAGTCAGTCAGTCACATTTTCCTTTTATATACTTAGATAAAATTAGCTCTAATATTTAGCTATTATGTCGTAGGCATCCCCTAAGAAAGGATTTTTGAAAATTCTACCCCTAAGAGGATAAAATAGGGGTTTGAAATTTGTGTAGTCCACGCGGACGAAGTCGCGGACATAAGCTAGTAATAACTTAAGTAGGTAACAGAAGTGTTACCTGACTCGAAGGCCTCAAGATATAAGTGCCATCAGGCTGCCCAGTCAGCAGGTTCTCCGCCTCCGTTCTGTCTATGCTCATGTAATAAGGCTCGTTCTCCACGGGCACCGGAAGTGGCCTGGCAGCCATGTTGATCTTCCGCTCCCATTCTCGCTCACAAGATGGCTCCGTTTCCGATTCTTCTGATTGGGCGGCATCATTTGTTTCTGGAATTTACAATCACGGTGACTCTTTATTCATCTTGCTAAAGCATACCAGTTAATGTAATATCCGTCTTATATCCATAAGTCAGTACCCTTATTATAAATCATTAATCTGTATTTAATATGTAATCTAATTTAATTTTGTTAATTAGCTTTAGGAAATGTATGATAAGTTTATGCACGCTGTGGTTGCCTATAATAAGCTTGTCATTTTGTGAATGTATTTTAAATAGTTAAAATTGTTTTTGTGACTGTATTTGTGAATGACTAAGCTGTTGGTAAACCCAATAAAGAAAATAAATAAATGCGAAAGTGTGTTTGTTTGTTGGTTTGTCCTTCAATCACATCGCAACGGTGAAACAGATTGACGTGTTTTTTGCATGGGTATAGATAAAGAGCTGGAGAGTGAGATAGGCTACTTTTTATCCAGAAAAATCAAAGAGTTCCCACGGGATTTTTAAAAACCTAATTCCACGCGGACGAAGTCGCAGACATCAGCTAGTAGGTAATAAATTACACTTTGAGGATACTTTAAATTGCCCTTTGGGAGGATCTGTGGATGATGAGGGGCGGTACGTGTCCTCCACAGTGTGGTCCTCGGGTTGGTTGGCGTGCTGTGGTTCCGGCAATGCCTCTGACGGTGTTTGGTGGTTTGGGGACACGTGGTGCCCCAGTGGTGGGTCTGCTGTGGCGGACGGAGTATCGAGGCGTTGTTGGTCCCTTGTGCTCCGTCGTTAGCGGTGGGGTGGAACTTCGTGAGGTTTTTAGTCAGTTAGTCAGTAGGAGTCCGACATAGCCACCGCCTTACCCCGTGGCCGGTGGTATCCATGATGGATTTTCCTCACGAGAATTAAAAAAAAGGTCGTTCTTAAATGCAAATATGTATGTTGTCTCTGTCGTTGACACCAATAAAACGTTATATAGGTATGAGTGACAGAGACAACGCTCTACAAAGCCGAAATGTTATTCTAATGACCGATGTAGGTACACTACTTTCTGCCGCGTACTAGTGATGAGTGGTAGTCATGAGTCAGTCCGTCTCCTTCTTACCTGCTATGACATCTGTAACGGAATGAAAGATCCGATAAAAGAAGTCGAGTACTCCATCGCTAACTCGAACACCTAGATTGTAGAGCAGTGGAACACTGACTTTAAGCCACCAGCACATTATTATATTTCACTTTAGTCATTACTTTCTATTTACTATCCTATTGTAGATTGTTTCATACTAATAATTTTCAGTATTTCATTGTTGCATAATAATATATTTTTCATCTCACTCGCTCGGAAACAATCCTTTTGCCCTTTGAAATCTTGTAGATTGTTTTATAGTACCTAATAATTTTCAGTGTTTCATTGTTGCATAATAATATATTTTTCATCTCACTCGCTCGGAAACAATCCTTTTGCCCTTTGAAATCTGAGTGGAAAGTGGTAATTTTGCTCCCTAGGGCGCAAAGTACGAGTTGAAATTCGAACGTGACGAACTGTCGTCTATGCGTCTATACCTAGTTGCGTACCTACTTAGGTACCTACTTTTTTAATTAATTCATTTCTATTTTTATTTAGGTAATTAAATTAAACAATCTGTTTCAGCTTTATTGAGTAAACAATATAATTGAAGTTCATTGAATTATAAAAATGTTTTTTTTTTGGTAAGAATTATAAATTTGAATTCTGAATGCACCTGAAAAAAACTTTATTCATCAATCATTATATAATCTTCTTTAATTAGAACCTCCTGTGAGAACCCTGCCTGACTTGTGGCTTAATAATATAGAAACTTCTTATTGAAACCTTCACGGTAAGTACTGGCGCCTCTTGTAGTGTATAAATCGTTTTCCTCGCTGTAGTGAGATGAAAAGTTGTGTGTTTCGCACGGGTGCAAATTTATTTGCGCTCGAGTCTTTGAATTCTCGGGATAAAATAACATCTTTGCACCCTTGCATAACAAATAACTATTTCATATCACTCGTTCGGAAAGCATTCCTTTGCTATTTACTAGGAAATGGATTATTATAAATTTTAACTGACTATGCTCCTAATCATTATTATTAGCAACGTTTTTTGGCAAAATATTTGTCATTATTTTCTAGCAGGCAAACAAAATTCTCTCTTATTTACTTTCGTTCACAACCTAAGCAAATAGAAGAACGCAAAGTTTCAAGTTAATAATGTTAATATACTGCGTTAAGTTTAAACTTAGCTTCCGTCACCACTGCACAAAGTTTCTATTGTCTTAACTTTGTTCTAAACTAACTTGTCTCAGTGTTCACATAATTAAATTACTTCTAAATTCTAAGTATTAATCACTCATAATGTTATTGTTTCTGTACTTAACCACAGACATTACTAATATAAATATATAAAAGGGAAAGGTGACTGACTGACTGACTGATCTATCAACGCACAGCTCAAACTACTGGACGAATCGGGCTGAAATTTGGCATGCAGATAGCTATTATGATGTAGGCATCCGCTAAGAAAGGATTTTCGAAAATTCAACCCCAAAGGGAGTGAAATAGGGGTTTGAAATTTGTGTAGTTCACGCGGACGAAGTCGCGAGCATAAGCTAGTATAAATTAAGTAGGTAAGTTTTTTAGAACTAACTATACCTACTTATAATAAACTAGTAACTGGACAATTTCTGTACATTAAATATATTTTGAAAATTTTAATCGAGGGAAACCAATAGGGAAACATTATTATCGATATAGACCCTAAAAGAATTCTTTTAGATGTTTTGTATGTCTCTCTGTCCGTGGCCGCATCACGCTAAAGCAACTGAACAAGGGGAAGGACATAGGCTACTGTTTATCCCGGAAAATCAAAGTGTTCCCACGGGATTTTTAAAAAACCTAAATCCACGCGGACGAAGTCGCGGGCATCATGTAATTTCATTATAGGTATTTCATTATTATGAAAAATCTCGTTCAGACGTCAAAAGACTATAGGTAGGTGTCTGTCTACCAGACGGGCGATGTTATGAACAAATTCTGTTGTTAAATGGTTTAAATGAACGTTAATTTGTATAAGCTAAGAGGTCACACTCGCAACTGTTGACTCAGAAGTAGGTATCTACTCAGAACTGACTCACTCAGTACCTACTCATGTGTCTCCCGACCGAGTTTCCTCCACGTCGGCCAATTCAAGGAGACTAGCCATATCATCATGACTAACCCATCGCCGGGTCACTACAGAGCACGGGTCTCCTCTCAGAGTGAGCTCACGCTGGCCATATACGGATTGGAAGACTTCACACACCTTTGAGAACATTATGGGGAACTCTCAGGCATGCAGGTTTCCTCACGATGTTTTCCTTCACCGTTAAAGCAAGTGATATTTAATTAATTAAAACTCACATAACTCCGAAAAGTTAGAGTTGCATGCCCAGGATCGAACCCCCGACCTCCGATCAGAAGGTGGATGATGAAACACAAAAAAATTCGCCGTATCCCGAATAGTGTGGCCAGTTGATTTCCTGAAGGTCAGAACTGGATTCATTTGCCGCTCCCCGATAGTGTAGCCCTATCATACGAGAGTTTTTTTTTATTTTTTTTTATTCAAATACAAGTTCAATCACCACCAGCAATCTCACCTGGTGGTAAGTGATGATGTAGTCTAAGATCATAGCGGGCTAACCTGCAAGGGGTATGGCAGTTTTTATTAAACCCACACCCCTTTGGTTTCTACACGGCATCGTACCGGAACACTAAATCGCTTGGTGGCACGGCTTTTCCGGTAGGGTGGTAACTAGCCACGGCCGAAGCCTCCCACCAGACCAGACCAGAAATTTAGAAATCATAAAATTCCAACCCCCTGCCAGGAATCGAACCCGGGACCTCCCACTATTAAGACCACAGTGCTCACCACTGCGCCAGGGAGGTCGTCAAGGATTTTGATGACTTTCAACGATGAAGCAGAGGGCAAAAGTTTAAACACCTAAATTCCCAAATTGATTTTGACCTGCGATTCTGTATTTTCAAATTATTTAAGCACTTCAAAGTCTACAATAATAATTGGAAATCTCTCAATAATATTAGTTAATGTAATATTTAATACGAACTTTTGAATTGTTTACAAAGCTCCCGACATTGTTTTAGTTTGTTGTAGTTGGAAATGTTTAGTTAGTTTAGTTTTGAATTTTTCGTTAACCACAATCGGGTATTTGACTATATCAAAATTAAATTATTTCTCAGTGATTATTAAATAGAGGGTCTTCCAAAATGCGTAAAATCCACGCCCTTTGTTAGTTTTAGGTGTAATAACCATTTTAAATTATCGATTAAAATAAAAAGTACGTCATTATGAAGTGACGTCACATTCCAGTATTTAATAGAGTATCGCAGACTAAGTGCGCGGTTTGACGTTTGATAAAAATTTACTGATTTGACTCATGATTGTCAAATACCGTATTCACTAATTTCTACGAGCATAGACTCATTGACTTATATATTATTTCGTATGGACAGGGCTATTGTACAAACAAAATGGCACCGACTCAGTGGTGCTTTAGCACCAATGCAACCTCAGTGACGTCTGGATTTCAAACGGGTCGTTCATTAGTATCTAAGAGGTGGCGCTGATTTATTTGGTTCCAAAACCGTAAAAATTTTGTTCGCTTGACCATATCTTGTCATTTAGGTATATCGATGACCACAATTCACTAATTTCTACGAGCATAGACTAGAGAAGTTATTATAAAGTTTCTCATAACAGACACTGTTCACTTTCACTAAAACAGATACAATACTGATATTGTTTCATACGAGTTGTGTGATGTGGGGTTTTGTTTTTCATTTTAATGTAGTTTATTTTACAAATAAAAGTTACAATTTGTAGTGATGGGCATTTATTATTTTACAGTTTTATCGATACTATTTAATCGATATGTGATCATCTGACAGGTTATAATAATTATATTAATTGCTCTTAATTAATCTAGTAGGTAGGTATTATGTTTAAATGGAAAAGCTGACTGATTTATCAATCATCGTCATCATGATCAACCCATCGCCGGCTTACTATGGAGCACAGGTCTCATCTCAGAATGAGAATACTTTGGACATACATTTGCACCACGCTGGGCAAGTGCGAATTGGCAAACAAATATAGCTAGCTCCTTCGATATACATTATTTTCTGCCGCGTACTGTAAGTTAGTATGATTTGCATATTATCGATAAAGTGCACACTCCCATCACTAGCCACATGTTCTCCATATGACACCGACAATGAAAATAAAAATAAAACGCCATGAGAATGTGAAAGTAAGCGTCTATTAGATGCAAGTATACCTACCTAGTACCTATAGTCCGCGACAGGTCGAGATGGCAATCGGGGTACGAGGCAGGGGACGCACGTCACTTGCGCTATCCCGCACCGGATTAGCGCGGGGGGTGTGCGGGGCGTCCCTTCCCCGATTGCCAGCTCGACCAGTCGTAGCACAGTGGTTAAGACCTCCTAAGTATTCAGAGGGTAGGGGTTCGGTCACCTCTAACTTTTCGGACTTGCTTTAACGATGAAGCGAAACATCGTGAGGAAAGCTGCATGCCTGAGGGTGAGATCTATAGAGCGCACTTTGACTTTGCTCAGACTTAAGATTGAGTTAAAACGAGACAGATTTATGTGAGAGATATAGCTCTGTCTCGTTTTAACTCAGTCTTAAGTCTAAGCTAAGTCAGAGTGCGCTCTATAGATCTCATCCTGAAAGTTCTCTATAATGTTCTCAAATCCATCTGAAGTCTGCCAATCCAAGCTTGACCAGCGTGGTGGACTATGGCCAAAACCTTCTTATTCTGAGACCCGTGTTCAGTAGTGAACCGACGATGGTTTGATCATGATGATGATACCTACTTAAATTGAAATGAAAATAAAACCAACTTTTGCAAGGTAGATTTAATTATTTATATCAAGGGTATTTTAATCCAGGCAAAGTCGCGGGCATTCGCTAGCGATGAATAATATCACGTTCAAAGCAATTTCCGACTACACTTTAACTTTTCCTCCTATCACACCGAATGATGGTAAACGACAGAAAGGTAAAAGACTATACCACAGCGTCAAAAATGTTACTGGGCACAAAATTGTAAGAAAACGTGGTAAGTATTCTATTACGTACTCACGTACCTAGTACCTACCACAATTTTGCTAATTCTTTTACAGAATCTATAAACGCAATGAAAGGTCTTATTTCTATCTCTTTCATTATGTTTCCCTTTGGAAAAGGATAGCATGAGATTTTACTTTATAACATAAAATATAAGCACGATAGCATAAGATTTTTAAAAATCTCGTGGGAACTATTTTATCCAAAAGGCAAATCGATCCTGTCCTAATTTAAACAGTTATAGATAAATTACTAACAAAAAGGTTTAAGTTTCGTGTAATTAATTACTAACATTAATGATCATTTTGCTGGTCGAAATAAAACATTTTATTTATTTATTTTTCGGAATAAAAAGTATCCCATGCAAAAAATCACATAGGTATAGATTCATTGCGATTCGATGCGTTTAAACGGGGACGACTGACAGGAGTACGGATACCGATGTTCGTTGTAACATATTGTTACTTTGAAGTACCAAATCTACTAAGTAAAAAAAAAAAAAAAAACTCGACTATTCTTGACTTTTACCTATTTAATTAATTTAATCTATATAAATAGTAATTAATTAAAAATAGTTTCACGCGCACGCACGTTCACACACACACACTCACACACTCACTCACACACACGCACACACACTGCACACACAAAAACATGCTCTTAGTATACGATATTTAAAATAAAAATAAAAATAAAATATATTATTAGCAATCTTTAGTTAACCGAGGGAGAGGGCTGGCTATCCTTAACACAGATCTAAAAATCTAGCTAGGATAGCCAGTTCTTGATCTTGTACCATTTTTAATATTGTATATATGTCAACAAGCACGCAAATTTGTTCAAGATCAAATCAATGTATGTGTGTAATCTAGATGATTGAAAAATAAACGTTTTATTTATTTATTTATTTATAATTATAAGTACCTACTTAGTTGTTCTTAATTTTTAAGTAAGTAGTTGTCAATGTTTAATATAAATAATATTATGATTATGGGAAGACAGTTGCCTCCTGAAACACAGTTTACACTACCTCAGGAGGCAGGGCCTTACACTAAAGCTTGTTAAACTACATGTTTGTAAAGATATTAAAGATTTATTTTATTTATTTTTATTTTTATTTACTTAGTAGAAGCACATGTAGAAGTTAGCACATGGAATGAAGTTTGGTGTGAGAGTCGGCTGAGCCCAAAGCTCGTTCGAGCAATGGAATTACCAAATGTAATAACGTGGGACCCGTGTACGATTGATGTATTCATTATTACTCCGCTGATCATTGCTTTACGCGATTTCGAGCTTTTATTAATACCTAGATATCCTGCATCAATGTACAGTACGCGCCGAAAGTAATGTATATCGACCTTTAGAAGGAGATAGCAAATTTGTAGAGCACTGTCTCTGGCGTTGAGACCGACAAAACGTCATATAGGTATGAGTGACAGAGTCAACGCTCTACAAAGCCGAAATGTCATTCTAAAGCCCGATGTACATTACTTTCGGCCGCGTACTGTACCTTCGACGACCTCCCTGTGTCTTATAATTGGGAGGTCCCAGCCTTATCGGAAAAGTAAAGGTCGAAAAATTCACATCTCAGGCAACCATGGATTCAAAAACTTTTTAATAAGGCAACCGGCAATACGGTTGGATTGGGAATAAAATAATCTTTCATTTGATATAGATTTTGCGATCTTGTTTTATTTGGCTAACTTGTATCTGAATATATGGCTATTATTGATGTTTTGAAAAAAGAAACAATAAACTATTAAAAATTTAAAAACTTCAATTCACTTATGTAGAACAGTGTTATGATTGTGTATTTTTGTATTGAATGTCTCCCTTATTTTGTAAATAAGACTTTTATTTTTATTAGCGCGATTAGTTGTTTAAATTTTTATGTATAGTTTAGTCGTTTGTTTGTATTTTTATATTATTATATATATGTATGTATTGTATATTATGTTTGTTTATGTTGTGTCGCCCTAGTTGTTTGTAGTAAGCTGTGGATAGTGTAGTGGATTACATATTTATCAATTTTGTTAGATTGAAGTCGTACCTAGTTTTAACTTTTAATATGCAATTGTTTACTGTCCCAAATAAAAAAAAAAAAAATAATAAAGATAAAAGCACACAGGTAGGTAGGGTAGGATAGTCACCTCGTCGAATGCCAAAGCGGCTTTCGAAATAGTTCATGATGTAACCTAGAAGCGAGTCGTCCTTCTGCTTCAGGCACACGTCGCAGTAGTCCTTCTCCACTGCGACGGGCACCAGGTACTCCTCCACTGCCAACCCTGCCTGGAAACAAACCACTAAATCTAAATATATATAAAGGAAAAGGTGACTGACTGACTGACTGATCTATCAACGCGCAGCTCAAACTACTGGACGGATCGGGCTGAAATTTGGCATGCGCCTTGTTTGGCACCTACGCCATTGCTGAAACCCATCGCCGCCTCACTACTGAGCACGGGTCTCTCAGAATAAGAAGGTTTTGGCCATAGTCATCATTTTATTATTGTATTGTTCTATGCCGATCTGACTTTCGTAAGCGCTTGTAATGAGTCTAAATCGAAATAAATACAAATACAATACAATACAAATAGTCCACCACGCTGACTTCAGACACTTTTGAGAACATTACCTATAGAGAATTCTCAGGCATGCAGGTTTCCTCACGATGTTTTCCTTCACCGTTAAAGCAAGTGCTATTTAATTGCTTAAAACGCGCATAAGTCCGAGAAGTTACAGGTTGAACCCCTAACCTCTCGAAAAGAAGGCCTACGTTCTAACCACTAGGCTATCACCACTTTTTATTATCACTACTAGCTGATGCCCGCAACTTCGTACGCGTGGATTTAGGTTTTCAAAAATCCCATGGGAACTCTTTGATTTTCTGGGATAAAAAGTAATGCATAAGGGATGCAAAAAATCACGTCGTTCCGTTGCTCTGTTGCGACGTGATTGAAGGACAAACCAACAGACAAACACACTTTCTTATTTATAATAAGGGTACTGATAGCTCTTCGTACCGAGAAGGGACACCAAGAAACGTTAGCGTCGTTTAACATTAAACTCAAAGCGGAGCGGAGACGCAAACTCAGCGCAATTCATTAGCAGCACTGCTGCAGTCGGCACAAACAGCGTGATTTAATCCCACCACTGCAGCACACAGAACTATAATTAGCTGAAAGTACTAGAAAAGACATTTTCACTTAATCTCATAAATAAATAAATCGTTTATTTCTCAAAAGTATTGGTACAAGTACATATAAGTATTAATTACAATTACAGATAACAAGTGGTGATAATAATATGTAACTAGGTGTAGGTATATTATACTTGCTTGCACATTTCATAAACTTTTACCAGTGGACCCTACACTAGGAGGTGACCTGTATCGTAGGGTCCGAGTTAATGTTTACCATGGTTTCCTGTTTTATTTCATTAATGCGGTTAAGCACGGAAAATTAGTGACTGAGGAATATTAATGGTATATATATGTTATAAAACTTATAAATACATATCATAATAAGGATTATAATATATAAGAGATCATTACATACTAAAAATAATAATAATAATGTAATATATTTTATAAATAAAAGTAATAGAAGTGTACAACACAACGTCTTAATCTCAAAAGTCCTGGGTGTAAGCGGACTTAGGGTGATCGTGAATAGGGTGGTCATGAACTAATAATTACTTAGTATTTTCAATTCGAAGTAAGATAACTATATCAAGTGGGGTATCATATGAAAGGGTTTTACCTGTGCATTCTAAAACAGATTTTTATTTATTTTTATGCATCATAGTTTTTGAATTATCGTGCAAAATGTCGAAAAAATACGACTGTAGTAGGTACGGGTAGGTGCGCAAGCCTAACTCACACTTGGCCGGATTTTCACATGCTATCTGTGAAATGGCCCATTTTTAGTTATCACCCATTTCGAACTTAGAGGTTACATTATGTAATTGCCAACAAAGTGACAAAACATCAAATATACTGTGCAATGAAATATATTACAAAACTCTGTTACAAAAGTACCTAGCGAGTTAATACAAAGATTAATAATGCAACAACACGGAACATAATTGACTTAATAATTGAATTATCCTCAGCTGACCCCGACCTCATCTAGTAATTTAATTCCCTGTATACGAAAATACACCCAACAAAATACGTAGGTACATACTTTTTGGCGAAAAATTTTCTTACTAGTTTAACGAAAATGTAAAAAAGTGATCAAAAGCTATGAAATGAAATGAAATGAAATGAAATGAAATCATTTAATTTTGCTAAATGTGAGTAGTAAATGATCGTACATATATAGATGGTCCTTTCACATTTTGCCATTTATGTATGGCAAAGCTATTATTTAGATTATGTATAAGAAAACCATTCTGCAGTATAATCTTATCTATAGAAAAAAAAGCTGACTGACTGACTGTCTTACTGATCTATCAACGCACAGCTACTGGACGGTCGCGGAAAGACACGACTTAGACATCCGCTAAGAAAGGATTTTTGACAATTCAATCCCTAAGGGAGTAAAATAGGGGTTTGAAATTTATGTAGTATTTAAGTACTAATATAATACTACTAGAGTCCTAACTATACTAATATATGTAGGTATGTAGTTATATATATATATATATATATTTCTATTATGGATTTTGTATATATATTAATATTTATAATAGTTATGTATTTGTATGATAGTTATGTCTGTATTACTGAAATAGTTAATTATATTATATAATATTATACTACTTCATTTTTTCTGTATTGCGTGTAAGTACTATCCAACACATCTAGTTTCTCCTTTCACCAAAGGTTGCCTGGAAGAGATTGCTGTGAGCAATAAGGCCGCCTTTGCATACAATAATTTTGTTAGTTTAAGTTTCTGTAATAGTTATGTAATATTTTTTGTGTGCAATAAAGTATTTCTATCTATCCATCTATACGTAAAGAAATGACACTGGAATTCTTCAGTGCCTGAAGACCAAAGTCCTGGAATAGTGCGTGTTGCCAGTGATGACATAATATGGATCCGAGACATGGCCGCTAACTATGGGCCTCATGGTTAAATAATGTCTAATATTAATATTATGATCATATTATATAATTTTTTTATGACTACTTTCTATCTTCTTTGTTGTACCTATTCTACTTCCTCTACAATCTCTCGCACTGCCAAGGGTCACTGGTAGAGATCTCTCATAGAGATAAGTGCTTTCCTGACCACTTTTACACTCTTTTTTTCTCTTTATTCTAAATGTTTTTGGTAGGTACAGATAAATACAAAATTAAGAATAAATTTTTGATTAGAGTGTGAACGGACCCTTTAATCTAGATACGTTTAAAAATTCAATGTTATGGAAGATCAAGATAGACCGAAGTCAGTTTTAAACTTTTGAAACTTTTCTACAAACATTCTGACGTAGAATTTAACTTGAAACTTTGGTTGAAACTTCCAGGATTCTTTTCCGTTCGTAAACGAACTGTAGGAACGGAGTGAATAACAAATAACTTCTACTTACAAATTGTTTTCTAGGTTATACTGAAATATTTGGTTTCCTAAATTTTGGATAGAGATACCAGAGTCATCACTAGCCGTATTATAACTATGCGAAAGTGTGTTTCTTTGTTGATTTGTTGGTTTATTGGTTTGTTGGTTTGTCCTTCAATTACGTCACATTGTAGCAACGGTTCAGCGTAATTTTTTGCATGGGTATACTTAGACCTGAAGAGTGACATGGGCTGCCTTTTATACCGAAAAATCAATGAGTTCTCACGGGATCTTAAAAACCGAAATCAATTTGTTGAATAAAGTTATTTTTTAAAGAATATTAGTCAAGTTTATTATGCTGACTAATATTCCCCTATCCTCTCTATTTACGCGCAAACCTTGCTAGGAGTAGGTACGATAAAAGTGCAACGGGTGGGTTTGAACCGGCGACCTTTTCGTTTTCAGTCCGCTCCTTTCACCGTTGAGTAATCGAGGTAAATATCTACAAGGTTAATTCACAATAATCCGCCAAAACAGAGAAAACGCAGCGTGAAATGTATACCGTCTGCCCTCCCACTACTAAAGAAACAGGAAAATTAAGTAAGTTACCAACTTACATGATTGTCTTCTTTCTTCAATGTATCCACATTTGGTTCTGCAGCCACATGTATAGAGTCATACATATTCACGGAGTTCTCATATACATTTCCATCCTTTTCTCTCTCTACATCTTTCATATCTGTATGTTGAGATGCCTGTACCACTTCCTCCTCAGCTTTTTTGAAAAATGGTAATTTAAATGATTGGAATAATTCCTGTATTTTTACCATACAAGGTTTTACTTGGGTACTTTGGGTTGGATGAAACATTTTCGTATTGTTTTCTTCTTTAACATCATTGTAACACAAGTCTTCATAGAAATGATCCTCTGATAGCTTATCTGTAAAATCTTCAGCAGAGTTCATAGATTTATATTTAGGTCTGATTTCTTTAGAAACTTTATTGACTGGATAATAACCTCTATCAGTACAGTTCTCTATTTTTGAGAAACGCTTTTTCAGATCGAATATGGGATAGTCGTAGGAGCTTAGTCGGAAAAAATTCTTTGGCTTCTTTTCTGTGTTAACATTCATAGGTACATATGAAGTTACAGATCTTTTCTGTCGTTTCGTTTGATGTCTGTACAGAAAGCTTTTTGGTACTGTGATTCTTTTCAAAATTTCTTCAACTCGGTTGTTTGGGTTTTCTTGTTGGCTTATTTTCCGGATACTCACAGTTTGGTACTGACTGTCACTGCACAGGTTCGTCTCTTTGATCGTAATGACGTCATCGTGTTTGATGCAGTTCAGATATTTTTGAGGGTTTTGCTTGATTTCTTGTATGAACTGTACAAGTTTCTTGGCGTTAGCGTTTGGCCGCCATATATTCACTAGTCCTTCGGAAGTTTCCTGTGAACCAATTTTGATTTTATGCTTATGTCATTGATTATACCAGATTCTCATAAAAACTAAAAACCGGCCAAGTGCGAGTCAGGCTCGCGCAATGAGAGTTCCGTACTACAGTCGTATTTTTTCGACATTTTGCACGATAATTCAAAAACTATGATGCATAAAAATAAATAAAAATCTGTTTTAGAATGTACAGGTGAAGACCTTTCATATGATACCCCACTTGATATAGTCAGTCACTTCGAAAGTTGAAAATACTAATTATTAGTTCATGACCACAATTTAATTTTTTTTGTGTGATCTAACCCTAAATTCACGGTTTTCAGATTTTCCCCAAATGTCAGCTATAAGATCTACCTACCTGCCAAATTTTATGATTCTAGGTCAACGGGAAGTACCCTGTAGGTTTCTTGACAGACAGACAGACAGACAGACAGACAACAAAGTGATCCTATAAGGGTTCCGTTTTTCCTTTTGAGGTAAGGAACCCTAAAAATTGATCATTATGGATCTATGAAGAGAGCTATGTTTGGAGTTTCTCTACGTGATCAAATCAGAAATGAGGATATCTGTAGGAGAACTAGAGTAACCGACATTGCTCAACGGGTTGCTGAGCAACGGGTGGCAATGGGCAGGGCACATAGTTCAAAAAAACGATAGTCGTTGGAGTCCCAACTCCTGGTCCACTACTGAGCACAGGTCTCTTCTCAAAATGAGAAGGATTTAGACCATACTTTAGACCTACTATTAAGTGCTGATTGGCACTATACAGAGATTTCAATCATGCAGGAATTTGGCGACCTCTCTGACGCAGTGGTAAGCGCTGTGCTCTTGTTAGTGGGAGGTCCCGGGTACGATTCCTGGCAGGGATTTGGAATTTCATAACTTCTAAATTTCTGGTCTGGTGGGAGGCTTCGGCCGTGGCTAGTTACCACCCAACCGGTAAAGCCGTGCCGCCAAACGATTTAGCATTCCGTTACGATGCCGTGTAGATCAAAGGGGTATGGGGTTAATAAAAACTGCCAAACATGCCATCTTAGATTGCATCATCACTCACCAGCAGGTGAGATTGCAGTCAAGGGCTAACTTGTATCTGAATAAAAAAATAAAAAAAATCTCACGATGTTTTCCTTCACCGTCAAAGTTAGTGATATTAATTAACTGCTTAAAACGCACATAACGCCGAAAAGTTTATTATTATTATTATTATTGTTCAGATACAAGTTAACCCTTGACTGCAATCTCACCTGGTGGTAAGTGATGATGCAGTCTACGATAGAAGTGGGCTAACCTGGAAGGAGTATGGCAATTTTTATTAAACCCATGCCCACTGTGCTATCACAGTTTGTATGTGAAAGCAAAAAAGAAAGAGTACTACTTACTAATAATGTTCGTCCATTAATATCCTTTTCCTTCACAAAATCCACAAACTCTGCCATCCCCCAGAACTCCAACACTTTTACCACATCACTAACTTTCAAATCTTCCACTTTGAGCGCCATTTTACACACAATTTAACACTTTTTGATACCACATTTAGTTCATCTCTTTATAATTTTCTAAGAAAGTAGACTAGTAACAACTATTTAGTATAATATTTTATAATTGTTATATTGCTTTACCTACTGCCTTTGAAGCCTCAATAGCTCAACCGGTAAAGGAGTGGACTGAAAACCGAAAGGTCGACGGTTCAAACCCCGCCCGTTGCACTATTGTCGTACCTACTCCTAGCACAAGCCTGACGCTTAGTTGGAGAGGAAAGGGGAATATTAGTCATTTAACATGGCTAATATTCCTTAAAAAAAAAAAAAAAAAACTTTAAGGAAATTTTTAAATTATTTTAAATACTTATCAAAAATTGCGAACCGGCAGGATTCGCACCCGCGTCTCCTGGGATCGCCCCCGACGCTCTGACCACTAAGCTACGGGCGCAATCCCAGGAGACGCGGGTTCAAATCCTGCCCGTCCGCAATTTTTGATATGTATTTAAAATTATTTAGAAACTACTTAGTAGTAGTAGACGAGTAGGTAGATTGGTTAATTTAATTGTGTTTATTACACCACATTAGTTTAAAAATCTAAAAGTTATTTGTTATGGATATTTTTAGAAGTGTAAAGAACTAAACCAAATATTAGATTACTTACTGCCGCACTCAGAGTCGCTAATCGTTACTTAGGATTGAGTTAAAACGAGACAGATTTATGTGAGAGATATAGCTCTGTCTCGTTTTAACTAAACTTAAGTAACGACTAAGCGACTCTGAGTACGGCTGTAAGCTATGTTTGTTTTAGCTTAGATCTACCTACAATTTGGTCTAGATTGCTTTAAATTCGGTTAAATAACTTTAGTAATCTAGGGCAATTGTTTTCTAAGTGTTTTCTGTAAATGTTATCTTCGTGGATTTAGTTAATTGATCAATTAGAGTTCGAATAAATTTTAACAATTATTAACAATCACTATGATTTTATTTAACAGGTTTACCTTATAAGACGACCGATGTCGACAAATGGCAACGAAAACATACACAATAGGTACCAATAAGTGTAAGATTCCAGTTCCGCCAGACGTTACTTATTTTCTGAAAAACAAAATGTTTGGGATACAGTAGTGTTAGTGTACTCTTTTAACGTTGACTAAGACGAAGTCTCGGGCATCAGCTAGTATTTTACATTACGATATTTACTCAGAAAACATACCTACTTTTACATAAAAATCAGCACTCAGACTTTTAGAAAAGGAAAACGGGGGTGGACTTTATGACGACGTGATTAGTTAGTAAGATTTATGAAAGTTTGTATATTACTAGATGATGCCCGCGACTTCGTCCGCGTGGATTTCAGCTTTTGATAATCCCGTGGGAACTCTTCGATTTTCCGGGATAAAGAGTAGCCTGTGTCCTTCCCCGGAATGCAAGCTATTTCTGTACCAAACTTCATCAAAATCGGTTGTACGGATTGTCCGTAAAAAGCTAGCAGACAGACAGACATACACACTTTCGCATTTATAATATTAGTATGGATTGAGTTTAATCTAATTTGTATTATTTTATAGGACTGTTTAAGAATTGTAAGATTTCTTTAATTATTTATTGTTATTAATATAAGTCAGAATATTATTAAAATTTTAGAAAAGTGAATAATGTTTTTACGTACCTTTAGCAGATGATATCTTTAAATTGCCTTCGGCAAAATCTAGCAGATAGCCGTAGGTACGTTATAAACTTATAATAGTACACACTAACACTACTCTATCCTACACATTTTGTTTCCAAGAAAATAAGTAAGTCTGGCGGTCCTGGGATCTTGCTCTATACGACAAGTCACAACGTAACAAACACAATAGGTACTCTACTATTAGTCATTATAGAGAAGAGAGCCAGCGCGTGCCAGACCTTCGTTATTTTATAAAAGCTGAAAGTTTCTCTGCGTATTGTGCCCAACACAGAGAGCAACGAACAGTGACTATGAAGTTTGTATGATGGTGGCTTTGGCACAAATACGTATTCATTATACGTCAAAGTATAGTCTAATTTTTTTATTTTATTCGGAATAGTATAAGAAATTATATCATGAATTGCCAGATACTTTGGCAGTCTCCTGCCAGACACCCTTAAAATATAATAAATTGTTAAAATTTAATGGTGTCTGGTGGGGGGGGGGGGGGTGTCTGGCAATGCATAATGTGACTTCTAATACTACTCCGAAGAAAATATTTAAAAAATTTGACTTTATACTTACTTTGACGTAATTTTTTAGGGTTCCGTACCTCAAAAGGAAAACGGAAACCCTTATAGGATCACTTTGTTGTCTGTCTGTCTGTCTGTCTGTCTGTCTGTCTGTCTGTCTGTCAAGAAACCTACAGGGTACTTTCCGTTGACCTAGAATCATGAAATTTGGCAGGTAGGTAGATCTTATAGCTGACATTTGGGAAAAAATCTGAAAACTGTGAATTTAGGGTTAGATCACACACAAAAAATTAAATTGTGGTCATGAACTAATAATTAGTATTTTCAATTTTCAAAGTAAGATAACTATATCAAGTGGGGTATCATATGAAAGGTATATATCATCTGTACATTCTAAAACAGATTTTTATTTATTTTTATGCATCATAGTTTTTGAATTATCGTGCAAAATGTCGAAAAAATACGACTGTAGTACGGAACCCTCATTGCGCGAGCCTGACTCGCACTTGGCCGGTTTTTATACCTTTATTACCTGTTATCTCCCAAAGCCACAATGATTCAAACTACATAGTCGCTGATCGTTCCTCTCTGTTGTACACAGAGAAACTTTCAGCTTTTATAAAATAACGCAGGTCTTTCACGCGCTGACTCTTAGTCCACAATACCTACTTTAGCCATTCGTTTAGACACAACACATCTATATTCTATAACCACATCACGTAAATATAATACATTACTATTTCAATAAGAAATATCCAGCATTGTTTAGTTTAAGAGCCGTGCTGTTCGCGAGACACTTTAACGCAATGTGCAGAATGAATAGCTTAATTAGCTTAATTGATACAGCGCTGGTGTTGTGCGTGAACCGTCATAGCCTAGTGGTTAAGACGTCCGCCTCCAATTCGACTTTCGAGACGTCATCGGTCGATCACGATGATGATGATGATGATGGATGTAATATGAGAGTATGTCGCTCTATACGTAAGTTTCTGCTTTTTATATTGAAAATAGTTGATGCCCGAGATTTCGTGCGGTGATTTAGGATTTTGAAAATCCTGTGAAAACTTCTTTAATTTTCTAGGATAAAAAGTAGCCTATGTCACTCTTCAGGTCTTTAACTATATCCATGCAAAAAATCATGTCGATCCGTTTGCTCCGCTGCGACGTTATTGAAGGACAAACCAACAAATAAAAATACTTTCAAAAGTATCCGTGTCCTTTCCCGGGGTGCAAGCTCTCTCTATACCAAATTTCATCAAACGAATGAGCCGTGAAAAGCTAGCAGACAGACAGACACACTTTCGCATTTATAATATTAGTAGGTATGGCTAATTAAATCAATGAAGAGCCAAAGATGCCGTTTTAACAGCAGGGCGATTGTCTAAAACCTGCATCAATCATTATTACAATCTCAATTGTTCTGATTGGCTGAATTTGTGCGATTCTTGTTGCTTCAATGCATTGTGGCCAATAGTGAGCGAGCATTAACCAATCAGAGATGATTGCGATCGTGACATTGTAGCTGTCAAACAACCGCGGTAGGGCCACTGAATTCTGATCCGTCAATCTTGGTTAGCGCATAATTAATGCAATTACCGTCAAACGCGCGCCCAATTACCCTACTGCCTACTGCCTATTGATTAATATTCAATTTTGCTACTTTCGCAGATTCATTCTAATATTTTAGTACCAAATTAATATGCAAAAACGCTTGACCGCAATCACACCTGATGGAAAGTGATGAAGCAGCCTAAGATGGGACGCGTTTTGCGTTTTTTATTTATTTAAAGAACTAGCTTCGGTTTAAAGACATTTATTTCTCAATAAAGAACACAATAGTTCACTTATGTATCGAGAATTACATCGAGAGTTTACATTAGCTTATGCTCGCGACTTCGTCCGCGTGGACTACAAAATTTCAAACCCCTATTTCACCCCCTTAGGAGTTGAATTTTCAAAAATCCTTTCTTAGCGGATGCCTACGTCATAATAGCTATCTGCATGCCAAATTTCAGCCCGATCCGTCCAGTAGTTTGAGCTGTGCGTTGATAGATCAGTCAGTCAGTCAGTCAGTCAGTCAGTCAGTCAGTCAGTCAGTCAGTCAGTCAGTCAGTCAGTCAGTCACCTTTTCCTTTTATATACATAGATATTAGCCATGTTATGAGCAATGACTAATATTCCCCTTTCCTCTCCAATTAAGCGTCAAGCTTGTGCTAGGAGTAGGTACGACAATAGTGCAACGGGCGGGGTTTGAACCGTCGACCTTTCGGTTTTCAGTCCACTCCTATACCGGTTGAGCTATTGAGGCTCTAGAGGATGCCTGTACCTAGAAGATGCCTATTTACAGTTATAAAGATACATGGGTTGTAATTTGGCTATTGTGGTTTTATTCCGCGCCATGGAAGCCACCATAAGATGTGTCATGTCTGTGAATAAACCAGACGCGTAATTGAGTGACATCACCACTTACATTGACGCAGATTCTTAAACTTTATGCAAGAATTTAGTCTAATCTCATTTTTTAGACTTCTGTACCGTGCCCCACGGGACCTATAATCACTAAGGTTTCGCTGTTCGTCCGTCCGTCAGCCGTCTGTCTGTCAGCAGGCTATCTCGTGACGGTACAGAGTTGAAATTTCTCACAGAATGTGTATTTCTATTGCCGCTATAACAATAAATAATAAAAATTTCAAATTGGCCGCCGTGAAAAGTTTAATGCCTTATAAAACGCACATAGGTCCGAAAAGTTGAGGTGCGTGCCCGGGATCGAACCCCCAACCACCTGAATCGTGTGAACGTGAACCACTAGGCTATCACGGCTCTATTCGTAGCTGTAATAATTGATAACTGATAACTGATAACAGAGCTCCAAAACTGATAAACCGATTTCAAGTAGCTTCGAGCATTTCAACTACATCTAAATATATAAAAGGAAAAGGTGACTGACCGACCGACTGACTGACTAACTGACTGAAATTTAGCATGCAGATATGCATGTTTTTTGAAAATTCAACCCCTAAGGGGGTGAAATAGGGGTTTGAAATTTGTGTAGTCCACGCGGACGAAGTCGCAAGCATAGGCTAGTCTATTACAAGGAAGTCACAATGAAAAATTCAACATTCTTTACAACTTTTTATTGGCAGTTCAACGTTGGAACAATATTGGTTTAGTATGATTTCTTATCGATTAGTTTTGAGTATTGTTATACTGGTTTAAACTAGTTTAAAAATTGTATTTTCATCAAAATTACATTAGGTATCGCCATTATTTAAAATCAAATGAAATCAAATCATTTATTTGCTGATTGCAGGTACCTAAATGATTTGATTTGAAAAGTACATTGGTACGAATTCTTTTATCAACGGTTGCCTGTTTATCATCTGTAGATAATTTTATATACCTAGTTAGTACCAGCAAAGCTTAAATAAGTACATGATTTTCAATTCCTTAAAATAATCACAACAATTTATTTATAATATTTATATTATAATATTTTATAGTAAGTAGGTATGTACCTATTACAGTGAATATTTATGTATAACTATGTAGGTATAAAGAGTTGCATTGCGATTTCAAGTCTTACACCACGTCTTTAAAACAGTTTTACAAATCCATTAAAATCATATTGACTCTACACATAACTTCACAACTTATTCCAACACTTAACAAACTTGCAACTTAACGAGTTCATCTGCGGACTTCCGAAGCAATTTAACTTACACGGCAAAGTACGTCGTACATCTTATGCGCGACTTCTGCTCCGCCAAAACCTATGTAACAAGAACCGTGACTTGGGTGGATCTTTCCTGGTGTAACCGACAGCTGATGCCTTGCTCTTCCAACGTATAGAGTTTCCCCAGTAGATGTTCTTCCCCCAGGAATAGCCCCGGGAGGAACGCTTCCATTCGACGCTGGGACCCATCTCAAACTTTCCGGCTTCGCGCACAAAACATCAATTTTCTGAACAGGTATCTCCTTCCCATTATACATTACTGACGCAGCATTATGCCTCACTGACAACTTCCCTGGTAACAAATCCCCGTTATGCCAAGCTCGGATAACCCACAAGGGACTCCCATCCCACCCTTCATGCCCTCCAATCACCGCTTTGCCCGTCAAATTATTCGCTGTAGTTGAAGTAGTTGGTACCCAATCATAATCGCCGTCAGTTTCAGATATCTGGACTTGTTCTGTTGGTTGAGGGTTGGAGGTTTCTCCTTGGTAGATTATGTTGGTTATGTATGTAGGGTTGCTTGGGTCGGGAGGTGGTCCAATGGGGATTGGCATCATGACTGCTCCAGGCATGTAATAAGGGTATCCATACGGGTATGGCTGAGGATGAGTCACTTGGCCGTAGTCCGCTTGATGTTGTGACGTAGTTCCTGATAGGTTGGGTTGTTGTTGTCCTGTACCAGAATGGCTTGGAGGGTGAGGTGGACGCCATCCTGGACCATAATACGGTGGTGGTGGAGGTCCGTAAGGTGGTGGATAACTCATTTTGTTGCTTTAACTTCTTGGACAAAAAGTAAAGTACTTCTTGCGTAATACAATGTAAGAAATAATAATAAGAAATAACTACTCTAGTTTCACTTTTTTTCTACACGATCTTTGGAACTCCGTCTAGCTTTATTTTATTTTCTTGGTTAGTTAAATTCACTATTACAAATCCTCAGTTAATTGGATTTGTTTTTCAATGATTTGCTTCTTCAAACACAAAGAATTGATTGAAATAAACTAGTTATCAGTGTATCGAGGTTTCAGTTTATATTGTTTAGTTGCAATCTTATCTGGTATCTGATAAACGGATAACTTTCGACAGATTACATGAATCATTGTACTGTTTTTCAAATTAGTCACATTTGCGTAGATTATATTTTTTTGTTCGATTCCCTTCGAACGAAATTTTGCATTGATTAGCTACCTACTTATGAAATTCTTTAATCTTTTTTCGTGAAAACTCCCTTTCTAAAGTAAGTAGATAGGTACTCTCCTATGTCATTTTTAAATAACATACTTATGAGTAAATATTATATATTTTGTGAATTTACATCGAAAGAAAAATTCAAGTCGTGACGTGACGTCACGTAACTAGAAAAGGTCATCGATGGAAAAGGTACAGTGACGTCACAGTCAAACACAGATCGGATGATTTTAGGAAAGGATGAGTCAAATAAAACTATAAATAATTTACTTATTTATATTTGCAATCTTACATAAATACTATTACAAATAACAAAATAATAAATTACTGTAATAAATTGTAGAAACTTAACTTTTAACTATCATAAAACCAACTTCAATAAATACATAGTACAATGTCACTGTCTCAAAAATTGTGATTTACTTATTTTTTTTAAACTTCTGAACCAATTTTGATCTCTTAAAATCGGTTCAAATAAAACAATTTATTATTTTCAAAAATATTATATCAACTTTACATTACCTATCTTAAAATATTTTGTACAACAGAATGGAATGTAAATAGTTTTTTTAGATTTATAGTTTTTATGATACTTACAGTTTTACGTACACTTCAAGGTTTCTAAATAATTTAAAATACAATGGGTAAGTTCAACAAAAACCAGCCAAGTGCAAGTCAGTCTCGCGCACCGAGGGTTCCGTACTACAGTCGTATTTTTTCGTAATTTTTCACGATAAATCAAAAAAAATTAATGCATACAAATAAACAAAAATCTTTCATATTATACAGGTGAAGCCCTTTCATAATTAGTATTTTCAAATTTCGAAGTAAGATAACTATATCAAGCGGGGTATCATATGAAAGGGTTTCACTTGTACATTCATAAACAGATTTTTATTTATTTTCATGCATCATAGTTTTTGATTTATCGTGCAAAATGTCAAAAAAATACGACTATAGTACTACGGAACGTTCGGTGCGCGAGCCTGACTCGCACTTGGCCGGTTTTTGATATGTATTTAAAACTATTTAGAAAGTCTGTACTTTTAAGTAGCTATAAAAGATTTGCTTCTATCTAATTTATTTTGAAATTGAAGATTTTTTTAAATAAATTTATAGACTAGCGCTTGGCTGCAATCAGACCTGGTGGCAAGTGATGATGCAGCCTAAGATGGAGCGCGCTTGCCTAGAAGATGCCTATTCGCTCTTGTCCTGAAGGTACCTACCCATATTATAATTGGAGGGAAAAACTGATCCTGGAAGGCAGTGGCGTGCACAGGAGTTCAAGCCAGGGTATGCATTTAGGTATGAACTTATTTTACGGCAGGTTATAATGAAAAATAAGCATTGATTTCTTACAATGAGGGTAAGCAGTGCGTTTATGCTTCTATAAGCTGCACGCCACTGCTGGAAGGGTGTTCCAAATCTTAGCGGTTCGAATTAGAAATGAGGAGGCAAATCGCTTCGTACGTATCCGTGGAATCAGAATAACCCTTATTATAAATACGAAAGTGTGTTTGTTTATTGGTTTGTTGGTTTGTCCTTCAATCACGTTGCAACAGTGCAACGGATTGACGTGATTTTTTGCATGGGTATAGATAAAGACCTGGAAAGTGACATAGTGTAGGCAACACAGAAAACCTGCCATCTGTCACCCGTGAGTGGAGGTGTGACAGTGGTAGCGGCGTCGGACGGACGCAGCGAGAGAAAAAGATGGACGAGATAAAAGTAATTAAGCGAGATATAAGTACTAGGTGATTAATTAAGCTAGATATAAACTAAGTGGATGTGACAAGTGTACCTGAATATAAGACTGTGGACATTGGAACTGCGTTTGATTCATATTAGGGTCATCCCAAGACTAATAAACCCGGATTGGAGGTTAAGTTGTTTATATCAGAAGATTGGATGTGATTCATGCCCAAAAATGCGGGTCTATCCTGGAAGATGTTAAAAGTGCCTGTACAAGACGCATAGCAACATATTTATTAGGTACTTATATCGGAAATTATATGAAGAAACCTACCTGAACGAATAACAAAGTGAATATGAAATATATACAAACTGCAATGGTGCTACACTATTACTTTGGGAGTACTTGAGTAGACCTGTGTCGAGTTGGAGGACTTGTCTCCAACGCAACTACTCAAGAGATTGGTTTGAGGAAAGCACCTTGCACTGTCTGGAACAAGCAGAAGTACGTAGGTCGATGGGTCCAATGCATCCATTGGTTGTATTGAAAGCGGTGAATCTGTGTACTTACCTTCTTACAGTGGATGTTCATTAAAGCATGGGTGAATATTAAGAGTGCCTAATGTTAGATTACTGCATCAAAATACCTAAGTAGGTATTTGATAAGTTACAATATTACCAATTGATACTTTTAGAACAGAGTAAGTGAAGGCTATAATTATTAATAGTAAGTAGATATCAGCATTATGACTTATTTGAGAGTTCAAAGTAAGGGATTATAGTTTTGTTCTGACCGCTTTAATGGATTATTATGTAGGGACATACCTAGCCCAAGATTTGATCTATGAAGTTATAAGTAGTATTAGTATTAATTTCAAGACTGGATGCAACGCACCGTAGTACTAACACCTTGTATTTTAAAATCGAAATAAGGTAATAAGTGATATGAAATACTTTAAACCAAATAGGCACCTACCTATATTAAAGTAGAATCAAGAAAACAATTAGATTATTATGTAGGTAAGTACTTGATACATGAGCTAGTGTAGAAATATAAAAAATAGAGTTTATTTGCTAGAATGTGGTACAATTTGGTCTTAAATCTGTTTTGATCTAACACATTCAACCAATAACTGAGTGTGCAAATTATTACCTATAGTACATTATCATAGCATAATAAAATGTGAAAATTTAGAATGAATATCTACTTAACTTTATCTATCTAGGAAGTAATGTTAACAATATAATTTTATTCAAGTCTTAATTTAAATCATTCAACAATCATTTTAAAAAAAGAAATATGTACATGTGCTTTAGTTAAAAATAGAAATAATAATCTTACAATAACAACGGTCATATCTACATCAATGGGTCAATCAATGGTTTTAGTGCAAAATTTGGGTTATATACAGGGGTCTGATATAATCAAGTAGGTATGTACTTGATACTGGTGTCACTTAAATGAAATATTTCCGAGATTATTCAACTGTTACCATTTTTTTCATGTTTTGACAACTTTTCTGATGATGTCCACGACCCTGTGACCCCGACTTGACGATGAGGTCGACGAATGTGAGATGAACAAGTGGTTTTGGCCTGCATCTGTGGTGGAGAAGTGCACATAACCTTCAAGTTGTGATTGGAAGCAGTCATGTACCTGCATGGATCGGATAAGAACACAGTAACTCTTGGTGTGAGGCCTGTTGTAATGATACAAAAGAAAAAAAAGCCATCCCGGCCTGCCTCATTATGATGGAGGCTGTAACCTCAAGGTATTGTTATGTAATACAGTAATAAGAAGGTAAGAAACATCTGAATACTACTATGGTTAATTGAGGCAAATCTAGTTTACCTAGTAACTAAAATAAAGTCTTAAAACTTTGAATTGAATAGTCTCAATATGAGTAGTTATTCTTCTTTAATTAAATAATTACATACTTAACTATACACATAGTAATATTTTAGTACAATTTAAGGATAGAATGCCTGAAATATGTGTCAGGTGCATGTGTTTTCATTACCTACCATTTAATGTAAGATTTTTGGATTTGGGTCTATGGTAGGCATGGTATGGTTGTGAGAATGATAGACAGTGATAGGGAGACTAATAGAGTCGATTGCCAGATGCACCCATTGAATACCTATCTACCGACTGAATAGTCTGTATTATGTACTGACAGACATAGATCAACCCGCAGGCCCTGCATAATCAAATATGATTTGAGTTCTCTACTAAGCTACTACTGGACATAAAGAAAAGATTTTGGAAAATTAGACCTGGGGTGGATCAGCTAATAAATAATTAATTGGTCCACTAGATAAAGTAGGTAACATTGAACCTATTTTGAATCTGTAGGTTTACTTATTCGACCAAATTAGAGTTATTAGATTACTTTGAATACCTAGTAAGTATAGGGTATGAAATATCAGGTTTGAATTAATCTAACTATGTACATACCAGAAACAGAAAGACATACAACACTCATGCTCACGAAAGTAGCCATGTGGATGTTGGAATTTTATTTGATTCTTATACCAATAAAATTTATATTAAGTGCTAGTATGTACTTTTGTTCCGTTTGCTCACCCTTGTGGAAATTATAAATTACATTTGCTGCAACCACCATTTAAGGAGAGGTGAGGTTATGAAAGGAAAATGAATTGAATCATTATTATATTAACCTAAAGTGAATTTAACTGATCAGATCAGATGAAAATAAATAAATGGACTTGAATTAAAATATTTATTTATCAGCATAACAGTGGTTCTTTCAAATGTTCTTAGAGTTTTATAATTAAAAAAGGTAAAATTATGTGAGCTATCACATTCATATAAAGTCACTAGTAGCTGACATCCTCTTATACTAATAGATGACATGCATTCGTGATTTTTAGAATTTGGAAAATAAAAATAATAATAAAATAAAAACACGTTTCCACTTCTCATGCTCGTAAGGTTCTATTTTACGCAGGCTATAAGAGGACTAAAGTGCGTTTCATGCTGTTATACACAAGGTATTTAGAGGTAAACAACAGTCTCTCTGAATGACATATGGATGAGAAAGAATTTATGTAATTTCTATGGTGCCAGTGAACTTTTGCACTTGTATTGAGGTTGCGACCTATACCTACCTACAAACTCATTACAGCACCCTCATTTAATCCCTACTCTTTTCGGTCAATCTATAGATATGTACTTATAGTAATATTATATTGTTACATTTCCTCGCAATCGAAGTGAAAATCAGTGTTTATAACTCGGCTCAAGTGGCTTGTTTGGTGCCCTTGTTGTACAATCTGCTTTCATAAATCAAAGCCTTTAGGTACTTACTACCTCGGAAAAACACACACTGAACAACAGGTTAACTACCAAGTACATCATATTTACTGTTGTTATTATTGGATTGGCTTACCAACTTAATAGATGATACTATCTGCTGTAATAATAGAAATTAGAAAGAAATACTAAGTTACGAAGTTCAATTTTTATGTACGAGTAAAGGAAACTTTAAAACATGTGTCTCTAATAACAAAAGAGAGTTACGAAGGTGTTATTAAATGAAGCGGCAATGACTGTGGCAATGTTATGTATAACAGGGTCTGGATTGTTGTATTTCTTTATATAGCCTACTAACACATAATTTTATCATATCGTTGTTTCTCGGGTATAAATAATGCACGAATAATTCGATCTCTGACTTAGGTTTAGATCTGAAATAAGAAATGAAATTGTCAGTATACAGAGAAGTGTAAATCTTAACCTTGCAAGCCCCATCGGATAAATAGTGGAGAAACGGATTCCCTACCTTTACTGCCCAAATTTTGACTAGCTATTTGACTTTGGAAAAAGGAGCTTATGAGATGCATATTTTTACTAAATAAATAAATTATTAATATAATTATTATAAACAAAAGACGGATTTGTCTCTTGTGTGTGTGCCCTTAAATTATATTAAAATTTCAAACGAGTTGCACAATTATTATCACCTGCAGACATTACACGTAGGGCGATTGTCTAAAACCTGCATCAATCATTATTGTTCTGATTGGCTGAATTTGTGCGATTCTTGTTGCAACAATGCATTGTGGCCAATAGTGAGCGAGCATTAACCAATCAGAGATGATTGCGATCGTGACATTGTAGCTGTCAAACAACCGCGGTAGAGCCCACGGTGAACTAAAGATGTTTACTACTGTAGATACTCCACAAATAGTTGAGAATATCGATTTGAGTGTTGAAATCAATAGTCTCGATAACTAGTCTTTCAAATCATTAATCAAATTACTGAAAGCCATAAAGCAAATTAAGAAGAAGATTAATCAAATGAGATATTAAGGGAGCAAACACTTAGCGGGTTTGCCATAAACGTTGACACTATAATATTCATTCTATTGACTGTACACAAATAATCGCTTCTGGTGGCTGTCTTGGGGAAGCTAATAAAAAAAATGGTGTTTAATATTGTTATGATATAACGTGTCATTGTTATGAATGTGATTATTATTTTTAGACTCTAAACGAACTGACAACCAGTGAATAAGAGAAAAGGATACCGACTTATGTATGGACTTAGTCCTGGTGCGATAAGCGGTGATCCCTGAGAATATTAGAAACGAATACCGACTTATGTATGGACTTACTCCTGGTGCGATAAGCGGTGATTCCTGAGAATATCTGAAAAGAATACCGACTTATGTATGGACTTATTCCTAGTGTGATAAGCGGTGATTCTTGAGAGTATTTTATGATAACCTAACGAGCAAATAAGAGAGAAGAATACCGACTTATGTATGGACTTATTCCTGGTGTGATAAGCGGTGATTCTTGAGAGTATTTTATGATAACCTAACAAGCAAATAAGGGAAACGAATACCGACTTATGTATGGACTTATTCCTGGTGCGATAAGCGGTGATTCCTGAGAATAGTTGAAAAGAATACCGACTTATGTATGGATTTATTCCTGGTGTGATAAGCGGTGATTCTTGAGAGTATTTTATGATAACCTAACGAGCAAATAAGAGAGAAGAATACCGACTTATGTATGGACTTATTCCTGGTGTGATAAGCGGCGATTCTTGAGAGTATTTTATGATAACCTAACAAGCAAATAAGGGAAACGAATACCGACTTATGTATGGACTTATTCCTGGTGCGATAAGCGGTGATTCCTGAGAATAGTTGAAAAGAATACCGACTTATGTATGGATTTATTCCTGGTGTGATAAGCGGTGATTCCTGAGAATATTTTATGATGAACCAACCGGCAAATGAGAGAAAAGAATACCGACTTATGTATGGACTTATTCCTGGTGAGATAAGCGGTGATTCTTGAGAATAGTTTATGATAAGCCAACAAGCAAATAGGGGAAACGAATACCGACTTATGTATGGACTTATTCCTCGTGTGATAAGCGGTGATTCCTGAGAATATTTTATGATGAACCAAGTGGCAAATGGGAGAAAAGAATACCGACTTATGTATGGACTTATTCCTGGTGTGATAAGCGGTAATTACTGAGAATAGTTTATGTAATATAACTTGTCCCAATTGTGTCAAAGGTTGTCTATTTTATATGTTCCAAATGAGACATATTGTTATTGGAAAATTTAATTCATGTCCCAATTGTGACATACAGCAAGTGGAAATTTTTGATTTTGTAGCAATCGTGCCAAAGGAGGGCAGCATTGACTATAATATAGACCTAAGAATAAGGAATCAAGAATGACAAATGGAAGGTGGCAATACTGACGTAAACAATGGATCGTATTCCGGTGACAAAAGCTGGTCCTAGTAAGAACCAACAAACGAATTGGAAAACGGCTGACGAAGCGTCTGAAAAATGACGAACAATAATAGTCTGGTAAAACCTGATTCGATAATCCCGATGCGAGTGGACGGTGATCTTCAGTATGAACTTCAGCAACTGATCGGGTCGCGATGGTGACAAGAGGGAGTCTAGTTAATTTGATGGAAAACAAGCAGACTAATTCGGGGTCGGCAAGTGGAAAGGGTGTATCCTTTTTATTAATAATAATAGATTTATCTACAGAATAGAGGTACAGAAGTAGATATCATGGTTGGAAATCACTTTACCTGTTCTAGCAGATACTCACTAATGTTCAAGGGTTACTTAAATTCAAATTAAAGTTCTTATAATTGACGTATTCCGTAATGATATATTAATTATGTCTTGCTGAATTCGGTACGTAGTAGCTAGAAGTTGTATAGACCCTTTAAAGTAGATCTAAAATGACATGCTGATTGTAAATGCTAAATATCGGTTCATGTTAATGTACATCTTCGCAGTCACTCATTGTATTACGTTGATGTTTGGTGGAAACAGCACAGTAAAGAGCAAATTCTTAAATACTATTTCAAGTAACATCTATTCCAATAGACTATATAAGCAGTTCGCGCACGAAGGCTTGCTTACTTCACTCGCTAGGTATTAATGTATGGATCGCTGATATGTTATTAAAGCGTATAAGTACACCAATGTATCACGAAATAATTTCCTACATCTTTGTCATTCATTTGTTACACACTGACACGAGACAAGCAACGGTGACCGATGCGGCAATTCACGGCTCAGCATGACGCTGGGTTGGTGCAGCGTTTGGTGCTGTTTGTCCTCAATCACCGTGTTCAAGTTAACCATATTATCATAAGAGGACGAGGGTCTCTGGCATCGTTCGTCCTTACGCGCTCAAGAATGTACAAGAATGGAAGTTTCCAGAAATCAGATTTTATTGTATGTTACATCAATTAAGTCTATAGTGCCATGAAGGACTCGTTGCTTGCGAGACAATAAAATGGGGCAACAAAACGCCGTCTGTTGCGCTCTCTATCGCACTTACGGGGCTTATGGTAGACACAGTTATGCATGCATCTGCCCCTAGTGCAAGGATGATATGGGGCATCACAGGTAACGAGTTTATAATAATACAATAATACCTTGGCTAACATCATTGTGACTTATTTTGTTATATTAATAATAGTATTTGTTGTGCTACAATCGAGATACAGTCAGAGGCAGTCGTCTCAGTTATTTGAAAATATAGGATTACATTTTACACATTGTAGATCTCATAGTGATCTGTACTGTGTGTATCATTATCAATTAGTGGATTCATGTTTCTTTAAATTTCTGGAATAATATGATTATTGGGGTCTCCTTAGAATACATTGTGGTTTGTTTCGATCTTAGTACTTATTAATAATAACAACTACATTTAACCATATTATTTATCTTGACTTCGTAGACATAGGTTCAATATTCAATAACTCAATTTGATAGGTAATTATCTTTTATTGTTATTCAAGTAGAGTACAAAATATGGTCACATAATATCTGTGCCGACATCTCTGCCTTTCTGGTCTGCAAAATTATTTTACAATCATTATTCATATACTTACCGATATTGCTTAGTATAATACTACATATATGCAATTAAAGATTGGCATATTGTTTTCTTATTATTTGTTTTACGTTACATACTTATATTGTAATATATATATATATATATATTTTTTTTTCAACGGTGTCAATCAGTAGGTACCACTTGAGAATAATTAAATGTCAATTCACGATAGTCAAATTGGTAATGCATGAAACACTACAAAGACATTATAATCAAGGTCAACTCATATCAAATATTCATCAATTGTATGAGAACATTGGATTATAAGATATTCTTTTAATTTATTTTTAAGTTTAAAGAAATTATGAAGTCTACAGAAGTAGTTAGGTTCATTAGTATATTGTAAAACTTTGTGATTAATTTTGTATAAAGTGTTAGTAATGGTCAATGGGATCCAACAACTCTTACCATATCTCTTAAAATGTATATACTAGTGAAAATATTGTAATTTGTGTTGCATTAGAGCATTATGTAGGATTAGAATTCATGTCATTACAGTGGTAAGAAGGAAAGGGCAAACAAACTTACTTTAATTGAAAACTGATAGTGACATTGTTTAAAATCATAGAGTACTTAGCACTCAGAATTCAAGTTGGTGATAATTCACTATCCTTCTTTTCTTTCCTCGTTGTTGTTTTGTTTAAGGTTGATTATATTTTATTCGCTTTAAATGCAAATTACCAAAGATGTTTTATAATTCTCATAATTAGTATTGCCACATTTGCCATGCAAATATTTATTCACGTATTACTAAATACAAATACAAACTTGAAGAATATGTAGTTCATAATAATATTTAAAAATAAAATTATTGATTTCACTATAATTTCCTTGTATTAAGTATTAACATAAATTGTGTTGATTTCAATATTTGATTATACTATTGTGAATTGGTTGTATACGTATATCACTAACAATAACTAGATCATACAATTTTCTTAATATCAAGCTTAAATCAGAATGACTTATAGTATTTACTATTTACTTATCTCAGTGTGATTTGTTGTGTATTTATAAGAATTAGACTTAAAGATGTTGATTGCAATGTACATAATGATTATTGATACCAGTATTTTGTAGGTCTCATTGGCACTTGTTTTGTGCACTTGTTAAATCTAACAATGTTAGCTTTGATCTGTTAGAGGAATTATTATACTAATCATATTAATTATAATATAGGACTGTTAAGGTATTCTATGTTGCTCCTATTGAGTTATGGGTATGAGGGCATTACCCTCGGTTGGAAGGCCGAGTGGTCAGATATGAGGACATATCTGGAGCAGGATGGACGACTGTAGGCAACACAGAAAACCTGCCATCTGTCACCCGTGAGTGGAGGTGTGACAGTGGTAGCGGCGTCGGACGGACGCAGCGAGAGAAAAAGATGGACGAGATAAAAGTAATTAAGCGAGATATAAGTACTAGGTGATTAATTAAGCTAGATATAAACTAAGTGGATGTTACAAGTGTACCTGAATATAAGACTGTGGACATCGGAACTGCGTTTGATTCATATTAGGGTCATCCCAAGACTAATAAACCCGGATTGGAGGTTAAGTTGTTTATAATAGGCTACTTTTTATCCCGGAAAATCAAAGAGTTCAAACGGGATTTTTAAAAACCTAATTCCACGCGGACGAAGTCGCGGGTATCAGCTAGTTTTTTTAATAATAATAATTTCAGGTGGCTGGTAGAGAGCCAGGGCTGCGCGTCAGTTCAGGTGAGCACTACAGCCCTGAACACGCAGCGATTCCCGTCCATGAGCGCCGGCCACACGAACGACTTGATGAGGTCGGAACGACGCTCGCGGGAGTCGCCCAGCGAGTATCGCACGTGCTTCTCTGGGTTCATTACCACTGGAACACAAAAACATTAATAATTGACTAATGATTTTAAGCTGATTTCGTGGTGCTTTAGCACCAATGCAACCTCAGTGACGTCTGGATTTCAAACGGGTCGCTCATTAGTATCTAAGAGGAGGCGCTGATTTATTTGGTTCCAAAACCGTGACAAATTTAGTTCGCTTGACCATATCTTGTCATTTATATCGATAGTTTAATACCTACGACATATTTTAATGTAGTTTTAAACTAGCAAGTATGTGAAATCTAGTGGTAGAATTCTGCAAACCAAGACTGCATCGAACTACATCGAAAGTTATTAATAGTGACGTTGTGAGTGTATTTTGCCGGACAGCTCGTGAAGTTCCAGCGAGAAGAACAAGAAAGTTAGTAGTACAAAGTTAGTAGTAGTAAGTTAGTAGAACAAGTAGTTCGCTACTGCCTTCAACAGCTCGAACTTCATCTCTCGCAGCACCGCAGTCCCGTCGTGACCGCGACCCGTGCAATTGGGTTGAAGTATCGAGCCTTAATAGCTCAACTGGTATAGGAGTGGACTGAAAACCGAAAGGTCGACGGTTCAAACCCCGCCCGTTGCACTATTGTCGTACCTACTCCTAGCACAAGCCTGACGCTTAGTTGGAGAGGAAAGGGGAATATTAGTCATTTAACATGGCTAATATTCTTTAAAAAAAAATGTCCCCGTTATATACATTAAAACATTGAGTTTAATACCAAAATTCCGTAGTGCTTGAAGACCTAAGTCTTCGAACAGTGCTAGTGACGACATAATAGATCCTAGACATGGTCGCTAACTATGGGCCTCATAAGAAAGCTGAGAGCCACTCAGCGGGCAATGGAGAGCTATGCTTATATCATCATCATCATCAACCTGTCGCCGCCGCGGAATGAGAAGAGTTTGGCCACGCTGGCCAAATGCAGATTGGCAGACTTCACACACCCTTGAGAATGTTATGGAGAACTCTCAGGCATCCAGGTTCCCTAATGATGTTTTTCGTCACCATTCAAGCAAGTGACATAATTGCTTAAAACACGCATAACTCTGAAATGTTGAAGTGCGTGCCTGGGATGGAACCCCCGACCTACCAGACGTCTTAACCACTGGGCTATCACGTCACGGGGAGATAATTACCTAGTATGAAGTCAGTGTCAATTCGTAGAAGAGGTGAATGCAGACTAAGCGCCCAGCGCGTCAGCTCGTGTCAGGTCTCCTCTCAGAATGAAAAAGGTTTGGCAATAGTCCACCACGCTGGCCAAAAGCAAATAAGCAGACTTCACACACCCTTGAGACACTATGGAGAGCTCTCAGGCATGTAGGTTTCCTCAGGATATTTTTTCGATCGGGGTCGGGGGTTCACGATCGAACCGCCGACCTGCCGGACTTTAACCACTAGGCTATCATGAGATGGGGAGATAGTCACCTGGTGTGAAGTCGGTGTCAATGCGCAGAGGAGGTGAGTGCAGACTGAGCGCCCAGGCGGCGCGGCACGAGGACGCTACGAGGGCGTGCAGAGCTGCGCACGACGCCAGGCACGGGTACTCGCGCAGTGTACTCACTACCTGGAAATATAATATGTCGCAGCGTAAACAACGGAACGCCTTGCCTTGATTGTCTTGGGCGTATTCGGTAGCGAAGGTTGGTAACATTGGAGAAAGGTCTGGGTAAACTGTCAGTGGTTTCACAATGTGACAGGTGAATAACCCTATGTTGAAATCTAGTGGGAACACCGCCGAAGGGTGTTGGTTCCACAGTTTGCATTGCGTGGAAAACAGGATTTTGCACAACGGACGGTTGAAGTGCACCAGCTACCCACAACAGTGCGGTGTAGTTGTAGAAAAAGGATGGTAAATAAGGTTAAACAACTCCTCAGTACATTCCCCGTTATAAAGGCGTTAGAATACGCAGAGACTATACTCGCTCTGCATCACCTGCTGAGTGACTCAGAGTCACTCAGCGGGCGATGGAAAGAGCTATGCTTGGAGTTTCTCTACGTGATCAAATCAGAAAGGAAATCCGTAGGCGAACTAGAGTAACCGACAAGCTAAATGGGTTGCGAAGCTGAAGTGGCAGTGGGCAGGGGCATAGTTCGAAAAATCGGTAGACGTTAAGGTCCCGAGGTTTCATTCAAGTCACATCCTAGGTAGAAGACTGTTCTTTCGTTGAGCCGATTGTCTCAAAGACTTGCATCCTTTCGTGAGACATACCTGGTTAACAACAGTCCTCTCGGCGTCCCCCAGTGGGAAAGTGTGCGCAGTGTTCCGGAGCAGCCTCATAGCTGCGGCCACGAAGCCTGACGCACCAGGCGTGTCGTCCGAGTCGCATCCTAGAAGCGACTTCACTTCGTTGAGCCGCTTGTCACGTAGACTGATTGCAGCTCGGAAGGATAGCTGAAAGAATGTTCATAGAAAATCTTACTGCATTTAAAATAGAAGCATAAGAAGCGGTAATAGCTGGTTATGACGTCGTTCTCTATTCAGGGGGAGAAGGGATTGATCCTGGCACGCACCTATAACTGAAGTATTAAAAGTATAAGCCTTAAATATACAGCGTGTAACCAGAACGCAGCAAAAACGAAGACAGGTGATAGTACTGATGATTACTGATATGATACCACAAAAAAAACGCGAAAAAAGTAATTAAAAAATCCTATATTTCGTAAAAGTTCACGATATATGACAAATAAAACATCTGACTGACACTTGAAGTCAACGTACGTTGCGGAAGTAGGCCTCTGGGAGTCAATGCCGCGTCGTAGGTGTGGATATTGACCCGAGTTTTACACGCTATACATTGCGGGTTTAAAAAATACTAAATCACTAAAACTACAAAATGAGACAAATGGTTATTGGTATTGGATTGTGTTTAGATAGTACTATAACAAAAATGCTAAGTTTTTGCTAGCGTTCTGGTTACACCTGGGATATCTCTCTTTCTTCTAAGTTATGTGCGTTTTAAGCAATTAAACATCACTTGCTTTAACGGTGAAGAAAATCAACGTGAGGGAACTTGCATGTCTGAGAGTTCTCCATAATGTCCTCAAAGGTGTGTGAAATCTGCCAATCCTTGGTCAGCGTAGAATATGGCCAAACCCTTCTCGTTCTGAGACGAGATCCATGCTCAGAGAGAGAGTGATGATGATAAAAATGTGAACTTACGACAACAATAGAGAAGACAATCTTGTATTTGAGGTTGGGCGTTGGCTTGAGTTGGTCCAACGCGGCCAACGCTGGCAACACCTCGTCTGCGGCTCGCGACCACACTGCTGCGTATTGTGACACCAATTTGCTTCTGAAACATGTTCAACATTGGCGTTAAAAGTAATAATCGTCATAGTCGAAATCCAACAGACCCCTACTCTGCTAGAATATGGAATGTCCTTCCGGCGTCAGTTTTTCACGCTAGCCATAATTTTTACCCTTATAAGACTTTCTGCACGTGCAGTTTTTAACACGCTTATGAAATAGCACCCATTGTCGGAATAGATCCTAAAAGGTGCACCTCACCTGAACGGGAAACATGTAAAGGTAAAGAATACTTACTTATCCGGATGCTGACAAGAGTTTATCACTGTCGGAATGATAGTCGTCACTGGCGGAGTCTGTGGGTGATCAAGGAGTAACCCCACTACTATCAGGGCTAATCTGTTGACTGTGGAACCGACTGTTATAACGTCCTGCTGTGTAGTTTTTAACATGCTTAGTTGCAGCCATTATCGGAATAGATCGTAAAAGGTGCACCTCTCCTGAATAGAAAACATTTAAAGGTGAAGAAGAGTTACCTATCCGGATGTTGATGAGAGTCATCGCTGTCAGAATGGTAGCCGTCGCTGGCGGAGTCTGAGGGCGATCGAGGAGTAGTCTCCACTACTATGGGAGCTTCGTTCATCTGCGACAACACAGCTGCACAGCCACGCGAGTAGCTCATGAGGACACCAGCCACTGGCCTGAAATGGAAAGTGACAAATGAACATGAATCACTTAGTTAAAAGCATGGATTAAACATCGTTGATACCGAGTTAGAGTTAGAGTAGACCAAGTTAGAGTACCGAAGACGCGCGTCTTTTTGAAAAAAGGTTGAAATAAATGTAAGCATATTTTGTAAACTATAAGTCCTATCAACATACAGCCAAAGACTTTATTATGGAGAATTTAATGAAGAACATATTGGTCTTTGACAGTTTTCTCGTAACTTTAACCATTTTCGTTAAAAAGTAAAAAAACCTCGAAAACGGACACAAAAGGGGGGGAAAGGGGGGAAATAATAATTTCTCGACGTGCTTCCACATCTACATCGAAGTATATATGTAAAAGCTACACGTATGCCAAGTTTCATGCTTTCTTCCGGATGGGACCGAATATCGACTATTTCCGAGCTAACGAGCCGTACTGGCTAGACAAGTACGTGGTATAAGTCCCGCAAATTGCTATTGCGATGGAACCATGTCTCATCAACATCGAAAACATCGACATAAAAATATACCACCAGCTCGAAATTTCAGCCTAGTGCTGATGTCACTGAAATGGCGGCCACGCGCATTAGCAATTTGCGGGACTTATATATGACGTGTTGTATGCCCAAGTCTTCAAGGATCAGAAATATTCAAACTACAGACTAATTTAGTTTTTAACCAAAATAATACTTTACCCTGACTTCGAAAGTAAAAGCGCGCGTTTACGACCGTCCAGTCTGAGCTACCCGCTAACACACAGTAATTCTAACTAAACAATGACAATAATTAGAATCTTGAACAATGGGAAGTGCTAATTTGTGTAACGAACCCACTCGGAACAAAGGACAAATAATCATAATATCATCTTTCTCACGAGATGAAAGTTGTTACGTAAGTGCTTCCACGTAATTGGGGAGCTAATTATGTCACGTTTGAGTTAATTGATTGTGTTCATTAGATGTAAGTTATACCGAAAAGAAAGCTCTAATTAATCATAAAAGATCATTTTTCTCAGAGCTCCGGCACAGTTACAAAAACGCTAAGACAATTGACAAAATATATTGTCATAAAAAATTATGAATCTTGCTTTATAATAAATTCTAGTCAATATTCTCATAATATAATAATAATATATAAGCATGCAAATGAATAATATTTAATATCTAGTAATGATAAATTTAATTTCTAAATAAAACCAATATATAATAATCTTTGGGTCCATTTAGTCAAGTTTAATTGCTGACATACCAAACTCAACTCTGGTCTCACTTTTTTCTTTTTTTTTCCACCTTTTCTGCTAACCACTCTCTACTCTCAACACTCTTTTATTTTCTTCACTAATATATATCTATTGGTGTGTTACAGCTGTAAATATGGCGCCAACCATGCAGACAAGAAGGGCAGCAGCTCTTGAAGAGCAGCAGAAGAAGTTAATAATTTTAATCCTATTCTTATTGTATCTTTAATATTTACCATTTTATTGTACCTAAAATTGTATTTGCAATACCCTGACAGGGTCTCATGTATTTAGCTTTTAGCTTTAAGCACCCACCATCAATAAATGTAAATGTACATGAAAGCAAATAAATAAATCTGAAATCTGAAATCTGAATTTTACCCATTCTGAATAAATAATTTGAGTTTTTTTTAAACTTATGTCTAGAAAATGAAGTAGGAACAAGTAGAATTAAGAATTTATAAGAGCATAGATAATGGAGAGATAAATCGATATATATGTGCGTTTTAAGTAATTAAATAAAACATCGTGAGGAAACCTGCATGCCTGAGAGTTCTCCATAATGTTTTCGAAGGTGTGTGAAGTCCGCCAATCCGCATTTGGCCAGCGTGGTGGTGACTATGGCCAAAGCCCTTCTCACTCTGTGAAGAGCCCCGTGCTCTGTAGTGAGACGGCGATGGGTTGATTACACAGATTAGATAAAGACGAGGTAAGTAAATTAAAAGTAAATAGGTATTATTGTATTTAGCTCAACCGGTATAGGAGTGGACTGAAAACCGAAAGGTCGACGGTTCAAATCCCGCCCGTTGCACTATTGTCGTACCTACTCCTAGCACAAGCCTGACGCTTAGATGGAGAGGAAAGGGGAATATTAGTCATTTAACATGGCTAATATTCTTTAAAAAAAAAAGAATTGTGCGTAAAAAGAAACTCAACTTTTTTGTTTAGGTAACTCGTTAGAAATCCTAGTTGTATCCAGTTTAGTGATTTCTTTCTAGAATGTAGTACTCTAGAAGCTATAGTTACTTTGCACTAGTTTTCCCTGCTCGTCTGACTTGTTCGCCTTGACTTGTTTTTGTTTTATTGCTTTTCCCGCTTTTACAATTTTCTACACCTATTTTGAGCCATAGGCACCTAACAACATTGTAGGAGGCAAACTAGAATTCCAAAGTTCCACGACAGGTTGAAATGACAATCGGAGAGGGAACGCCCCGCACACACGCACGCAAGCATAAGCTAATAAGTGTGGGTATAGCAATTTGGATATCGACAGATCAATTATGTAAAATCATTATTACAATCGAAATTGTTGTGATTGGCTGCATTTGTGTGATTCTTGTTGCAACAATGTATTGTAGCCAATAGTGAGCAAGCATCAACCAATCAGAGGTGATTGCGATCGTGACATTGAAGCTGTCATTCTACCGCAATCGAGGGGCGGAAGAGCATTCAACATCAAAGTAAATTGTAAACGCCAAACAAAGCGCAATAAATCTCAAGCAACAATAACATTAGCTCCGAGACATTATTTTATTGTAAATGGAAACTTTGGGGAGATTTCTCCGCATCCACCCAACAATGGTTATTTACGCACGCGTGTTAAACTGTTTGTGTGAAAACGAACGGAACGAAAGCTTTGGCCACAGTTTAGCTATCGTACAGTTGGAGATAAGCAATTTTTTTAAAGAATATTAAGCCGTGTTAATTGACTAATATTCCCCTTTCCTCTCCAACTAAGCGAAAAGCTTGTTCTAGGAGTGGGTACGACAAATAGTGCAACAGGTGGGGTTTGAACCGTCGACCTTTCGGTTTTCAGTCCACTCCTTAACCGTTGAGCTATTGCGGCAAAATTAGGAGGGAAGGAAAAATACAATATATTTAATGCATCATCATCATCATTATCAACCAATATAGACATCCTCTACTGGTTTCTTATATGAACTTTCATATACCACGGTATTACGCCGCGCCGCCTGAATCCAGCGACTCCCTGCGACTCGTTTGATATCGTCTGCCACCACGCAAGACCGTAGCGGCAGACGACCGTGGCGTGTGGACTGTGGAAGTCCCTACAAGAGACATAATTATGTCCAGCAGTGGACGTCTACCGGTTACTTACTGTGTTTGTGCTATGGTCGGGCTGAAATTATTTGGCATGCAGATAGTTAGGTAGATATTTTGACACAGACATCTGCTAATAATATAATTTTTGTACGACAAAACATTCACAGTTACAAAAAAATAAGAGGTCTTTGGAAGGTGGGAAAGTCATTTGTGGGAATGAGTGTAATATTTTATAATAAAATTCCACAAGCAATTTTAGACTTGCCTTTACACAAGTTTAAAAAATGTGTTAAAAGTATGCTCCTAAAAAAAGCATATTATACAGTCGCAGACTATGTAAACGATAAAAAAGCTTGGATTTGACTCGCTCCAGCAATGCACGGGGCTGCAATGGCCTGTATAGTACGGTATAATAACATTGTAAATTGAAAAATTAAAAAGAGCAACCGCCGAGTTTCTTGCTGGTTCTTCTCGGTAGGAACGGCATTCCGAACCAGTGGTAAATTAAACCTGACTATTCATAAGCACTTCTAAAAAGTTTACATGAATAAAAAAACATTCTATTCTATTCTATTCTATTCTATTCTATTCTATTCTAAGAAAGCATTTTTGGCATTTTTGAAGGGGGTTTACCTCTAAGGGGGTAAAATAGGGATTTGAAGTGTAGCCGCGCGGACCAAGTCGCGCGCATAAGCTACTAAAGTTATAAAAGACTGTCATCAATAAAACAGCTTATCTTTATAGGCCACTATAAAAAGGCAGATAAATCAACAAACCTGTAATTTCGCCAAAACGGAAACGTTTAACTAACGAGTGGAAATTACAGCTTACATCCGTTACTAACACTGTTATCCAATAAACAGGTGTGGTTGTTAGTTGTTACATCACTGATATAAGAGTGTGAACATCGATGTACAGTTACATGACCCGCCAATATAACTTTATGAGAGGGTAAAACTTGTCAATGGAACTACCGAATTTTTAGTGTGTAAGATTGAACGTAAAGGACTAAGAGCCAGCGCGTGACAGACCTTCGATTTAATTTAATTTATTTTTATGGAAACAAACATTGATAGTTAACACATAAAATGCTTAAACCTAAATAGTCTACAATGACAAAATTAACAGTTATTACAAAATTTTGTCTACAACTAAATAGTTGGGTATAGCATGCGCATGAAAACAAGAATAGAAGATGTAGGTGAGATTTTTTACACCTTTAATACCTGTTATCTCTAAAAGCCACCACGATCCAGACTTCATAGTTGTTGCTGATCGTCATCTGATCGTTCCTCCCAGGGTTGGGTAAAATACGCGGAGAAACTTTCAACTTTTATAAAATAACGAAGGCTGGCTTGTGGCTCTCTTTGTATAAGTATGCCGTGAACTGCCAAAATACCTACCATGTCAATCTTCGAAAGAACAAAAAAATATATTCGCTGCAGTAAGTACAAACACAGAATATAATATTATTATAACTAGCTGATACCCGCGACTTCATTCGCGTGGAAGTAGGTTTATTAAAAATCCCATGGGAACTCATTAATTTTTCGGGATAAAAAATAACCTATAGGTTAATCCAGGCTACAATCTATCTCCATTCCAAAGGACAGTGCCCAAGTGACTATGGGACTCAGTATCGCTACCAAATAAGTTGTCCACTAATAAAATAGAGCTTAATTTTTAGGATAGATTTATTACATTTAATTACACATTAAAAAAAATCTAAACCACCGGATTCCGCAGAAATATGGTGAAGAACGACCTCCGAAATTAGAATTTTCGAAACTGTTAATTCGCTGCTAACTTACGTTTTACTGAAATATTTCGCTTTATTAAATATATTTCTAAAGAAATCTATATTATAGAAGCCTCAATAGCTCAACAGTTAAAGGTGTGGACTGAAATCCGAAGGGTCGCCGGTTCAAACCCCACCTGTCGCACTACTGTCGTACCTACTCAGGTAGCACAAGCTTGACGCTTTCGTCCTACGTCGGCAACGATGCGGCAGCATTCTATAGAGCGCGACAGGTCAAGATGACAATCGGGGTGACGTGCGGCTGTGCGGAGCGTCCCCAGCCTCATACCCCGATTGCCATCTTGACCTGTCGCATACTATGGGTATCCGGTAGCTGCGCTCTGGCAAATCCGTCCAGTAGTTTTGTCCTTGAAAGAGTACCTAACAAACATACCTACAAGTGACAGTACTCCATTACCTATTAAATATAATAATATTATACAGTACAGCTACTAGCTACCTACTTGAATTTTAATAACTGTACGGAGATTACATAATTATTGATTGAAAACACCTCTCAATACAGGTACTGGTACTGTCTCCCACAGCACAGTTATGTAACGGTGAAATCAATCAAAGCAATCTATCATGTTGAATGCATAACTTTGTCAATATTGATATTGCTGTAAAGGCGTTCAGGGTATCTCCACACAATATATTCGATCTAACAATTTTGGCATGCTCAGGCTACGCTATTAACTTTCCTATTTTATACTTAACTAGCGTACCCACCCCGGCTTTGCACGGGTAGGTTATTGCAATAACTTTCGTAGGTATCTCTAATTTAAAAAAAAAATGTAGCCAATGTTACTCAAGAATAATATAGCTTTCTACTGGTGAAAGAATTTTCAAAATCAGTTCAGTTGTTTCAGAGGCTACTTCCTACAAACAAACCTACAATCACGGACGAGAGAAGCCTACAATAGATTAAGTTATTTCTAAAAAATTAAAATTTGAAAAGAATTTTATTTTCAACTCGCTAGCTGCTGCTCAAAAAGTGCGCCTTTTCTGCTTAAAACCAGTAAGGAAAAGTTGGTTTTGCTCACTCAGTGACAAAAACGTCTTTGGCTCACTGGTTTTAAGCAGGAAAGTTATTAGTATTTTCGTACTACTAGTCTACGCTATCAAAAGTAATGAAGAGACCTGTAAAGAGACTGTAGAAATACCGAAATGACCGACATAGCTAATCGAGTCGTATTATACCTACCCAAACTAGTTATACGGAAAAAGGTTTCAAAGAGTTATATAACTACACGTATCACAACCCAAAATCTCATAATTACTTTTCCATCACGAACTTTAAGACGTTTTTAAAGCATTTACCTTAATTACATAACCACAAGTGACAAGACCACCAAACTCAAAACTGATGAGGTATAAACGATAAGCCGTTCAAACTTTAATATCAACCTTGGGAATAATCTCGAACGCATGTTATGCAATGCATATAAATAATAACATAAGTAAACTTCCGTGAAAAATTATTTCAATTCGTCATAGGATGCGCGAAGTTTTATCTGATCTTTGAGAGAGGAAGGGGAAATAACATTTAACAAGCTCGAAAGACGTTAAAATGTTTGCAAATCAATTTAAATTTTGACGTTTTGTGTTAGTTAGATAACATGCTTCTTTGAGGAATTACCTGAACTTAAAGATACCCAACATTCTGGGGTCTCCTCCAAATACCTTCTGGCCCGATCTCTTGATCGGATTATGCGAGTTTTCTTTAGACATCCCTACTGAATCTGTTAAGAAGTTTACTTTAGTTGTTTTAGCAGCTGACGTGCAAGCGGGAGCGCGCACGATCGACGCTAGCCGTCCCGTTCGCTCACAGCCGCTCGCTTGGGGTGACCATGTTTTTCGAGGACAATGACTCAACACAACATGCTCAGTTATAAATTTTCATTAAATATTTTTGAAAATTTGTGTATAAGTAGGTATATTCTTTATGTAAACATATTCGACACGTAACATTTTAAGCTTATTTCGTGGTTTAACGACATATTTTAATGTATATACTTACCTAATGTATAATGTAGCATACAGGCAAATAATACATACAAACTTACATACATACCAACACATATAATACATTCGAGACACTATTGTCATCTCGTGTCTACACCCCACGCAGTGTGCATGGAAAGGGAAAACGACTGACTACTGAGGCAGGCAGTCGAGCTCCGACCACCGCACAGTGAAGACGTGGCAAGTGAGATTATCGAGCCGATATTTACACACCATAATTAGATACTCATACATGAGTTACCACATATAATAAAATATATTCGACACGTGTTTCTGTTTTTGCGTTAGCTAAAACTAACGCTGTAGTGCGTCTCTTTCGAAGCGACCTGTTTAACTTTTAAGTAAACTAAGGAAGACTAAAGTATACTTATACATTAGCAAAAAGTCTGCACTGCAAACGCCCTCTTAAAAGAACAAAAGAAAATATGTAACTGCATAATGACATAACGGCGTGCTTTCCGGGACAATGACCCCATTTTAATTAGACGGGTCAAACGCTAACTGTTAGTTAGTACGACTAGGTGCAGTACGCGGCCGAAAGTAATGTACATTGGCCTTTAGGATGACATTTCGGCTTTGTAGAGCGTTGTCTCTGTCACTCATACCTATATGACGTTTTATCGGTCTCAACGACAGAGACGGTGCTCCACAAATCAGCTATCTCCTTCTAAAGGTCGATGTACATACTTTCGGCCGTGTACTGTAAACTAGTTTTTTGCGAATCATAAAGTGGTAAATCACTAACCTGGTATCACTCAAGTCCAACGTCGGGTCGCTCCTCTTGATCTGCCCAACGCACGCCAGCACGGCCTTGTCGCTCTCCACTCTGGCGGCCAACGACGCGACCAGCGTTGGCAGCTGCCTCAACGCCGGCTTGTCGACAATCGTGAGGAGGCCCTTGTTGTCGATAAGACGCCGTTCGACGTCGGCGTGCGATAACGCCAGGAGCCGCTGGTGGGATGAGGATGCTGGGTCTTGGTTGACTGTCACGGGCGACTGTTGACAAACATTTATTATGTTATCTTAAACTCCATCCATTTATTAAACGTTAAACGTAGTCCTACTTTAAGGGCTCTTAAATTATCTCTTACTAGCTGATCGCGACTTCGTCTGCGTGGAATTAGATTTTTTTAAATCCCGTGGGAACTCTTTTATTTTTCGGGATAAAAAGTTTAGCACCGTTGCGACGTGATTAAAGGACAAACCAACAAACCAATAAACCAACAAACCAACAAACAAACTCACTTTCGCATTTATAATAAGGGTACTGATGTTAAAATCTGAAGTAATTACGTTCAGTAATTCACAAGTTAAATACGGCTCTGACAGATGGACTGACGGACAAGTGCAATTTCACTCAATTCCTCGCTTTGCTCGGACAGCAATCAATCCGAACGACTGCACCAAATTGGATAATTCTTTTTATATTATAAATACAAAAAAAAACCTGACAATTTACAAAATGTAATGGAGGGGAGGGTCGTCTGTGTTCCCGTGACCCAGTCACCAGGCGACGCGCAGGTGCACTGCTGGGTTTTTAGTGGGTATTAGTTCCACATACCTTCCTTCCTTGGTTGGCTGGCTGGTTGGGTAGCTTGCTGGCTTTCAGGAGGGGGGTGGGGGGGGGGGCGTAAACGCATTTCCCAGCGATTAAAAAATAAGTGGCTATCATGGAGTGATTCAGTGATTGACTGAGTTAGTGAATCAGTGATCTGTTTTCATGATTCTCACCAGCTCCTCCAGCTTATGCAGCGCCTGCTTGTACACCTCCACGTGCCTCTGGAGCTCGTTCTTCATGGCCACGTGCAGCGAGATGAGCGTCCCGGACGAGTCTGCCGTCAGCCCGTGAGTTCCCAGACCTGGGACAAAATGAGATTTCAACACCTACACCACAAAACAAAGTCAGGCAGGTAGTCGTAACGAATAGTTACAGTACACGGCAGGATCTTTAGAAAGTGATAGCGATGTCGTAGAGCGTTGTCTCTGTCATTGGGACCGACAAAACCTTACATAGGGGTATGAGTGACAGAGACAACACTCTACGAATATTCTTGCGGCAAGAATCTTGCCGGCTACAGACTGTGGTGATTTCTTTCTAATGTTAGACCTGAAGGGCGATTTAGTAAAACCTGCATCAATCATTATTACAATCTCAATTGTTCTGATTGGCTGAATTTGTGCGATTCTTGTACCAACAATGCATTGTAGCCAATAGTGAGCGAGCGTCAACCAATCAGAGGTGATTGCGATCGTGACATTGTACGTGTCATTCTCCCGCAATCACGCAGCTGTCAATTTAATTAGCAGATTTGTATACCTAGGTCCTAGGTACAATCGAATTAGCATCATTGTTTACAAGACAAAGAAAAACAGATAAAATCGTAAGGAAATAACACCATTAATATTTCCCCCGTTTTGCTTTATTTGCATCCGTTTTTTGAGGAAATTAGGCATTAAGTGTATTTCCACAAGTCCGTCCGTCCGTCGCGGTCACAACTCGAGATTATGTTTATGATGCATATTATTGTAGCGACCTTCATTTACATGGCCGAAATCATTTTACGGATTTACTTATATTGTTATGTACGCCATTATGGGAAAACAATTGCGTAGGTATACTTAGTTCGCGCCAGTTAAATAGTCGTTCTTGAAGTTAACCGCAAGACGCGTCGCAATTGCATTTTAGCGTCAGTGGGGGCGCGACGCGTGGTAGCGGAATACACCACCACCGCTGCACCCCGCGTTCACCATCTGCATTAGTGTGAGTGCTACATTCGTACACACTACACGAGGGGATCTACTTATATCATTATTATATCACTAGGTTCTTTTAGATCATCAGCATCATCATCATCATCGACCGATAAACGTCCACTAAGAAAGAATTTTTTTTAAATGCCACCGGTAAGTGAGTTCAATGGGGGGGGGGGGGTGTTGAAATTTATGTAGTCCACGCGGATGAAGTCGCGAGCATAAGCTAGTTGCAAATAAAATGTATGGCGCAAAAATGTTTCCAAGGTTTAGAGTATTGACCAACGATGCTACATTATTATTGCTACAAATATTTGAACCACGCTTGGTAATTCAAATTGTGATTCTTTAAAACAATTGTACGCGGTTGGACGGCTATGGCAATGTTTTGGAATCCACTATTCTTCATAGTTTTGTCTGATTTCATCACAGAGAATAATTCATGGTGGTCTGTGGATTTCATAAAGGTCAGGTTTAGAGCCTCGATAGCTCAACGGTTAAAGGAGCGGACTGAAAACCGAAAGGTCGCCGGTTCAAACCCCACCCGTTGCACTATCGTCGTACCTTAGAATAACTTGTCGTACCTCTAGCACAAGTTTTACGCTTAATTGGAGGGGATAGGGAAATATTAGTCAGCATGATAAACTTGGCTAATATTCTTTAAAAAAACCATACTAATCTCTACATAGTATAAAACAAAGTCGCTTCCCGCCGCCTGTCCATCTCGTCGTATACTACGAATAAGGTCGTAACTGGCATTGTGGCTTTTTTTTTACTCTCAATTTTACTCAAACTCATTAAAGTCTGGAAGAAATTATTTTATTGCCTAGAAATTAGCGTTTGAAAATAAGCCACAACTGAGCTTTCGGAAAAGATCCGACGAAAACAGCCACCATGGGCGCAGTGTCAGTCAATCAGGCATAGGTCATGCGCGAGGTCATTTCACAAGCGACGCTCTACCATTTTTCAACGGATCAGCGTCAGCGTCATGTAAGATGCTTGAAACACTCTTAAAAATATTTAAATACTAGCTGATTCCTGCGACTTCGTCCGCGTGGATTTACGTTTTTTAAAATCCCGCGGGAACTCTTTGATTTTTCGGGATTGTTGTCGTTGCTTGGTACCTACAATATGAATTCACTATGAACACTTCCTGAATCTTGATAACCCAGGCGGGCAGTAACCCTGCAGCATCAGGATTAAGAAATTGAATCCAGAATTTTTTATGTGACCACGACGTAAACTTTTTTTGTTGATTTAAAAAAAAAATTGCAAATCGGTCCAGAAACCTCGAAAAAATCGATGTAGAAAAAAGAACCACTTCCTTTTTGACAGTCGGTTAAAAACCGATGACCTTGAAATATTTACGGAACAATCTTTAAAATATCCCCTTTCTAACAAAAAAAGAATGAATGAAATCGGACTACGCGTTAATGAATTACAACTCAGTATACATTTTAACTTTCGTCCCCTCTCCTACGGGAACCATGCTGAATTTCGGGATAAAAAGTATCCTATATTCTTCCTCATAGTATGACCTCAAATCGTACCAAGTTTCATTGGAATCCATTCAGTAGTTTCAGCGTGATGCGCGGCCGTGATACAGACAGACAGACAGACAGACAGACAGACAGACAAAAATGAAAAAAATTACAGTTTTGGGTTCAGTATCGAATATAGAGTGCCCTCGAAAAAAAATTTTCAAAATATCTTCAATGTACAGAATTTGACCTGTTACAGTTTTATTATAAGTATATATATATATATATATATATATATATATATATTGATTTAGGTATGTCATTTAGTGGTAATTTAATCTAGCACTTATAGGTTGCTGAGCTCCTGAATTCACCTCGAATACAGCCACTATTGTATGTGTCAAAAAGGACATAACCGCACTTATTTCCCGAAAGAAACGATTCGATTCCGTGGAATAAAGAAGTGGTCCTTTAAGTAAGTAAGTACCTTGTACAGCAGCATCCAGCTGTCTCCGCCTGTTATCCACAGCATCTCTCGCATCAGGGCTGTAGTGCAGCAGCGCGTTGGCGAGGCGAGAGGTCCTGGGCCTCAGGCCGGAGCCCTGCTCGCCTCCGAGCAGACCGACAAGTCTCCACGCCACCGCTTCGCATTGTAATTCTGGACGTGGTGTGATTTCCAGTGATATTAACCTGGGGAAGAAAAAATATCATTAAACACTACACAACACAACTGTCACAAACACTACACAACTGTCACAAACGCTAGCAAAAACTTAGCGATATTGTGGCTAATTCCGTTGTACACAATCTCTAAACTAAACTAAAATGGCACGTCTAAATCTATTGCTATCCCTTTCATATTGTTCCTTGCGGGAAAGGATAGCACCAGATTTAGACCTGTTAATTTAGTTTAGTTTAGAGATTGTGTACAAGAGAATCGGCCCCAATTGTCGTACTACCTAAACACAATACAATAACAATAACCATTTGCCTCATTTAGTAGTTTTAGTGATTTAGTATTTTTTCAAACCCGCAATGTATAGCGTACAAAACTCGGGTCAACGCCCCACCTACGACTCCGTGTGAGCTACTTCACTCTACTTTAGCGTCAGTCAGATGTTTTACTATCGTAAACTTTTGCAAAATATGTGATTTTTTATATACTTTTTCGCGTTTTTTTTTTGTGGTAGCAAATCAGTAATCCTCAGTACTTTCACCTGTCTTCGTTTTTGCCAGCGTTCTGGTTACACCCTATATAGATTCTTTGGTTGAACCAGGTCAGGCCCACTTGGTCCTCTGACTAAAAAAAAGTCGGCGGCGGGTTTGGGCCACGAAAAAAGTTATAGGGTTAAAAAATATTTTACGTATTATCAATCTTCTTCTTCTTCTTCTTCTCAGAATGATCAGAATCCAGGTCATAGTCCACCACATTGGTCAAGAGCCTCGGAGAGCGTGGAAGACTTCCTGCGCCTGACCTCTCTCCGGTTGTGTCGGATTGCCGTCCCATGGGACTTTAAGAGTGATAGAATGTAGAGTTCATCTGTGTTTGCACAGATAATATTGTGGAGTCAAGATCCCACAAATCAAAATCATAAGCATGATCATGATCATCATCATGATCAACCCATCGCCGGCTCATTGCCCTCTCAGAGTGAGAAGGGTTTGGCCATAGTCTACCACGCTGGCCATATACGGATTGGTAGACTTCACACACCTTTTAGAACAATATGGAGAACTCTCAGGCATGCAGGTTTCCTCACAATGTTTTCCTTCACCGTTAAAGCAAGTGATATTTAATTAATTAAAACGCACATTACTCCGAAAAGTTAGAGGTGCGTGCCCGGGATCGAACTCCCGACCTTCGATTAGAAGGCGGACGTCCTAACCACTAGGCTATCACAGCTTCTTATAATAAGCTTACCTTACCATAAATGATGAAACTTTTTCTCATCTCTATTGTCAAAGTTTTTTTGAAATTTCTGTTCGTGTAGGACTGCAACTGTATTGTTTCAAAACAAGTAGGTATTTATGAATGACTTCTATAACGATGCGATACAAGATAATAAGCACCAATGTTCTTAGTTGGTACACAAGGTTTTTTAATTAATGAAAACTATAATTAATATTTCTAAAAAACACGTCAAAATCGGTTTAACGGATGGACCGTGAATAGGTAACACAGAGCACATTTTCGCATTTAGAATTTCAATTTGTAATCAGGGAACATACATTTAAAAAACAAAGATTCCGACGAATTGAGTATTTTCTCCTTTTTTAAGTCGGTTAAAAATTATTTTAAACGTAGTCTGACTCGGACAGGATTCTGAATATAATTCGATAAAAACAAATAACCACATCCATAGGTACTAATATTATAAATGCGAAAGTGTGTCTGTCTATCTGTCTGTCCGTCTGTCTGTCTCTCTAGCCTTTCACGGTCCATCCGTTCATCCGATTTTGACGAAATTTGGTACAGCGATAACGTGCATCCCGGGGAAGGACATAGGCTACATTTTTATGCACGAAAATCAAAGGGTACCCAAGGGATATTTAAGAACCTAAATCTACGCGGACGAAGTCGCGGGTATCAGCTAGTAGATAGATAATTAAAAATCGTTAAAATCCTAATTTCCGATTTCCGTAAAACTCATTGACAACACCCAGAGTTGATGAAAGGTGCGTTTGATAAGTGAAACTGCATTACCTAATATGTGATAAGTAAGTGTGAGTAAGTGTGAGTAAGTGTGAGTAAGTGTGAGTAATAAACAACTATTTCGTCACAAGCAAGGGCTAGTTTTTTTTTTGAGTGAAAGTGATTCGCCGTCGCACCGTCTGCTGGAATTAGGGTTGCCAACTATACGTAATTTATGTAATTGGGTATTTCACTACATCTATATATATAAAAGGAAAAGGTGACTGACTGACTGACTGACTGACTGACTGACTGACTGATCTATCAACGCACAGCTCAAACTACTGGACGGATCGGGCTGAAATTTGGCATGCAGATAGCTATTATGACGTAGGCATCCGCTAAGAAAGGATTTTTGAAAATTCAACTCCTAAGGCGGTGAAATAGGGATTTGAAATTTTGTAGTCCACGCGGACGAAGTCGCGAGCATAAGCTAGTCAAAAATAAATTAGTTCTCAGTGATTATTAAATAGAGTCTTCCAAAATACGTAAAATTCACGTCCTATGTTAGTTTTAAGTGTAATAACCATATTAAATTATGGATTAAACTAAAAAAGTACGTCATTATGATGGGACGTCACATTCCAGTATTTCAGAGAATATCGCATAAGTACGAAGTGCGCGTTTTGACGTTTAGTAAAAAGTTACTGATTTGACTAGTTGTCAAATACCATATTTTTTATTTTAAACTATAGTACGCGTCAGGTCTAGATCGCAATCGGGGTATTGAGACGGGGAGATGTCCCGCACACCCGCACGTCACCTGCGCTATTCCGCAACGGGTTAGCGCGGGGGCTGTGCAGGTGTGCGGGGCGTCCCCACCCCGACTGCTATCTCGATCAGTTCGTCCGTCAGTAAGTTTCTTCCTCCTTTAATAATACCTATGTAGCAGCGGCGAAGAGTCAATATAACACGATTCCTATCGGCTTCCCTTTAAGAATTGGCATAATATAGCGTAAGTAGGTACTATTCACATAAATTCCGTAATACATTCGTAAATACAAAGGTTCGATCGTCACAAATGCTATTTTTTTTTGTTGTTATAAAGTACTAATTTAAGTTAAAAACATAACCTAATGTAAGTAACATACACCTACAGTCCTACACCATACAAGCCGTAAAATATCGGATTCCCTAGTTAGATTTTTGCTTAGTATTTATCTCTTTCATTTCCCTAGCGAAAGCGAAGGAACGAACTAGGTCTGTCTCGCTCTACGGTCGACTAATAAAGAGCACACCAATTTAGTCTGGCCCAGTAGCGAATACGAATTTGGAACTCTGACAGGTCAGACAAATTTGACGTAAATAACTCGGTTGGATCCGAGTTACCCTATAATACCTCCAAATTAAAATTATATTAATACTATTGTTTTAACAGGTACATGCTACTATTTTGAGTATTTTGTATTTTGAAGGGTGATTTGATATTGATACATTTGTTTTTGTGAAGCGGCCATGCTTGTTTGTTTAAGTTGTTAGTGGTGTTTTATTTGATATAATAAATTGGGGATGTGATTAATAACTTATAAGTGGTAAGTTCACGGTAATTTTGATTCAGTTTGGTAAGCCAAAATCAGAAATGGCCTTAATTCACATAGATTGTTGTTTAACAGATTCTTGTTACGTAACGATAGTAATTTTTCTAAATTAAGTTTTGAAAACAAAAATCGAACAGCTGATATCTTTTAGGTAAGTACGTTTCCGGCTTCCCTTTATCAGATTTTCACCCTTCGCCACTGCTATGTACAGTTTATAGATTTGCGCACTACTTTAGTTTAATATATCATCATCCTCTCGATCCATCGCCGGTCTACAACTAAGAACAGGTCTCCTCTAAGAACAAAGGTTTAGGCCATAGTATACCACGCTGGTCAAGTGTAAATTGGCAGATTTGACACACCTTTGAGATCATTAAAACGCACATAACTCTGAAAGGTTGTAGGCACACGAGTAGATGTTGTAGGTGCAAGCTTGGGATCGAACCGTAGATGCCCCAAATGAGGTCAACGTCTTAACTACAGTACGCGACCGAAAGTAACCTACATCGGTCTTTAGAATGACATTGCGGCTTTGTAGAGCGTTGTCTCTGTCACTCATACCTATATGACGTTTTGTCGGTCTCAACGACAGAGACAGTGCTCTACAAATTTGCTATCTTTGTTGTCTGCTAAAGGTCCTTAATTTGAAAAAATAAACTTTTATTAAAGGTGTTGCTGCCAACCCTAACTGCATTCTTTACCGAAAACTCGTTTGATATATAGAATGTGAACGTGAAGTGATTGGGTCCACGTTTTGTTCAAAAATCGTATAATTTGGAAATTATACAGAACTGTTGTTAATGTGAAAATTATAACTACCTGTTTCCGACGGCCATGTTGCCTATTAATCATAATTTATTTTTTACTGTCATGTAAAAGAAAGTGTGAAAATTTGGTAAAGACATATTATGTTTGGGTTCCGTTCCTCAAAAGAAAAAAAGAACCCTTATGGGATTACTAGCTTATGGACTACACTAATTTCAAACCCCTATTTTACCCCCTTAGGGGTTGAATTTTCAAAAATCCTTTCTTAGCGGATGTCTACGTCGTAATAGCTATCTGCATGCCGAATTTCATCCCGATCGGTCTAGTAGTCTGAGCTGTGCGTTGATAGTACAGTCAGTAAGTCATCTTTTCATTTTATAAACATATTTAGATGTAGATAACGTGTACATACCACGATAAATTTGATGATTTTATTTGTCGATATTTTAACCCAATCGCACGGGTCGTGCTCACGACGGGGCTGCGGTGCTACGAGAGATGAAGTTAAAATAAGTCGTTAAACCAAGAAATAACCACGAAATAAGCTTAAAAATATATTTCTTTGTTACAAGGTTCCTATGTGTCGTGAACTGTGACCTGTACCTGTCGGAACAAACATGGATCAGTCAAATAAAAAGATAAGCATCGACATCTTCATTTATGTAACGCGGAACAATGTTACACAATGTTACATGTTACATGTTACACGTTACAAGCGTGACATGCGATATGCGCAGGGGCAAAGTTCAAGCCTATTGTAAAAATTAGACAGGCGTGAAATTTTAGGGTTCCGCAGTCAAATAAAAAAAGAGAAAATCCTCTATAAAAAACTGGCCTATGTCACTCTCCAAGTCTTTATCTATACCCATGTAAAACTCACGTCAATCCGTTGCACCGTTGCGACATGATTGAAGGACAAACCTGTTGGTTTGTCCTTCAATCATGTTTGTTAACAAACACACTTTCGCATTTATAATAAGGGTACTGATAAAAGAGTATGGAACGAGGATGATCAAGCATTCTCGAAACGAGTTACAAAAATATTCGTCATCATTTTCATTATTTATAGACGTCATAGTCAGGTACTGTCCCATCGCGAACATAAACTCAAAATATTATAAGAACCGTTTTTAATTGACATAATAAGTCAATATTTACACATAATATTATAATCACTTTTACCACAAACGGAGGGAGTTCCCTCCAGACTCCGAACCGCACCGTTATCTATAAACCAATATATTATTACCGCTACTATCCTACATTGTGACTCTTATCTCAATAGCAATAAATTCAGAATTCTATTTCCGCAACCGCATATATAAGTTTGTAACTTCCATATAATATATAAACAGTATGCTTCAGGACTCATCACATCGTTTCAAGCAACCGTTTGGGATCTTTGACTATTGAGTAATAAAAAAATTAAAAAAACAATCAGTCAACATGAACTTTGCCAAGATCTTGTTCTTCGTGTGTGCTTGCGTCATGGCTTTGACCTCAGTTTCTGGAGCCCCAAGCCCTAAGTGGAAGTTATTCAAAAGAATCGTAAGTACATCTAAATATATGTACCAATAATAAGATTGACTGACTAACTGATCTATCAACGCACTGCTTAAACTGCTGGACGGATCGGGCTGAAATTTGGCATACCGATAGCTATTATGACGTATAGGCATCCGCTAAGAAAGGCTGTTTGAAAATTAAACTCCTAAGGGGGTATTTGTTGTGTGGGGGGGGGGGTTGTGTGTCCCAATAACGCCCCCCCCCCCCCCCGCCAATGGGTTGTTGATGATGTCAATCATAATACTAATCATCATCATCATCATCCGATAGTCGTCCACAGCTGGACATAGGTCTCTTGTAGGGATTTCCACACGCCACGGTCTTGCGCCGCCGCCATCCAGCGGCTGCCTGCGATAATACTAATACTATTTATTTATTTTCAGGAAAAAGTGGGCCGAAATATTCGTAACGGCCTCATCAAAGCAGGCCCAGCTGTGCAGGTGGTGGGCCAAGCGGCCACTATCTACAAAGGATAAATTCCCTTGTTTTTATAGATATAACGTTTAATTTAACAAAACTATTAGCTTGATTTACACGCTAGTCAATAGTGTAAAATCATAAGCAATTTTGTACAAAATGTAATAGGTATTAAGTTAAGAATACTCATAATAAGTGTAAATTATCATAATAAGTCATGCCATTTTGTAAATGTATTATTTATTTTACAAATATTTAGAAATACTCAATTGTTTCTATTTTTAACCGACTTCCAAAAAGGAGGTGGTTCTCAATTCGGTCCGTTTTTTTTCGACTTTTTTTTTAAAATGTATTGTACCTACATCGATTTTTTCCAGGTTTCTGGACCGATTTATAAAATTTTATTTTAATCACCCTTAATAACGACTTCAGTAACCCCAGTACTTTATCTACCCATGAATTAGCAGACCTACACAGACACTACAGATATATACAGAACCATTACAGAACACTATGGAGAACTCTCAGGCATGCAGGTTTCCGCACGATGTTTCCCTTCACCATTAAAGCAAGTGATAGGGTAAGCCACCCACCCATAAGTCAGGCCCTCGCTAAGTGAGGGCCTGAACTAAAGTTACTTAAGTATAAAAACTTTATAAATAGTGATAGACTTCACACACCTTTGAGAACATTATTTTCCTTCAACGTTAAAGCAAGTGATATTTAATTATTATTTAGTTAATATCATTATATTGGTACCTACCTAGTTAATTATTTAATGTCAAAGATACACAATACTTGTGATATTTAATTGCTTAAATAAAACCACTAGTAACTCCCAAAAGTCAGAGTTCGCTCAAATCCCCATAAGTACATGCATCAAGGAATTTCTCATAATCTAGGTCAAACAAGATAAAATCTAGGCAGCCTTCGGAAATCCACATTTCTCTACATTTAGGTAAGTAAGTACCTACAACCATATCACCATAAATAAATTTCTTTGAATCGAGAAAGTCGATACAACCGGTCAGTGTGTACTTTCATCATAATATCCTATCACTAATATGTAACAGTTTAACAACCTAATTTAAACTTTATAATGTTAACATAGAGCTTAAATCACGTTGTTAGTAAAAAATTACCTGTTTATGACGCAGGTGTACAATTTTAAATCATGCGTTTTGCTTGAACTCTTTTAACTTACAATAAAGGATATAATTGATTAATTATATTCTATCACTTTTGCATGTAATATTATGATTTATTAAAGCTAGTAAAGTAGGTTTCCTGGGTGAACTTACATCTATCATCTTTAGTCTAATAATTTCAAACTATTTGATTTTGCAAATCTTTTAAATTTGCAAAATCGAAATCTGTTTAGAAATTTGCCAAGCTACTATTTAGAATTTATTTTGGTCATACTATGTTATTACCCAGACGCTTCCCACTTCCAAAGTGGAAAAATGTGTGGTTTCCCCCCCCCCCCCTGTAACTTCTAAAATAAGAGAATGATAAAACTTAAAAAAATATAATATGATTTACATTACCATGCAAACTTTTACCGAAAATTGGTTTGAACGAGATCTAGTAAGTAGTTTTTGATTTTATCGTGCAAAATGTCGATAAAATACGATTGTAGTACGGAACCCTCAGTGCGCGAGGCCGATTCGCACTTGCCCGGTTTTTTTTGTATATGGATAACCATATTAAATCGATGTTTCTATGTAGATGCTACAAAGATCTTGTTCTCACGCACTACAGTCTTCCAAGAATGTTCCTACATCGATTCAGCCTCTAATAAGCATTTCTAATACGATAATGAGTAGAATCGCGTTATGCAGTGCTGTGTGACCACAGCGTAGCAATATTACAGAGAGAAAACGCCTCAGCGCTGTCGTTGAATGCGAGCAACTATAAGCGATTTCGTAAAACCTGCATCAATCATCATTACAATCTCAATTGTTATGATTGGCTGAATTTATATACTATTCTTGTTGCAACAATGCATTGTAGCCATTAGTGAGTGAGCGTCAACCAATCAGAGGTGATTCGATCGTGACATTGTAGCTGTCATTCTACTGCAGTCGCGTAGGTGACACAGATAAGACACCAAAATACACAGTTCGTTATAAAAGAGATTGCAAGAAGTTTCTTTACTTTTTATTTCTTGGTTTTATGGCTTTAATTTATTTGTATATGTTGTATAGAAGCATGCGTTACTTCGCAGAAGTCCAAGGAATACAGATTACGCGGATTATAGCAAACTAGCTGATGCCCGCGACTTCGTCCGCGTGTTTTTTGATTTTATTTTTGATTTTCCGGCTTTTATTAGCCTATGTGTTAATCCAAGGTATAATCTATCTCGATTCCAAATTTCATCCAAATCCGTTCAGCCGTTTTTGCGTGATTGAGTAACAAACATCTAAACATCCACACTTTCACATTTATAATATTAGGGCTTTTGTTTTTTGTAGACATCAATAAAATTAAGATAATATGCTACCACTTTATTTATTTTGCATCACATATTTCTCACAATAAAGTCGTTTGTGACATATATTAATGGTGCTAATCTATAAATTTAGCATTTGTATTTCATTTTTATGGTTTTCAAAGACCTGTGTTGTCGTGCACAATAGGTAGGTACATTTTATTTTGACCTGACTGTATGCTTGCTAAACTGTGGCATTATCACTGTGAATACATAACGGATATATTGGAAAAAAAAAAGTATCGCACGAGTATTTATCTTTGCGGAGAAAATCGAGTTAAAATCGATTATTGCAGGTTAATGACTTGTTCAATGTAGTGGAAACATCGGCTTCGGTGTTCAGCTGCCTTAGAACAATTATAGAGAATAATTATAGAGTGATACGCTGTTCTGTTTGAGGTTTTGGCTTTAATGCTAAATGCTGGGTTTAAATAATTTTGCACGCCATGTTTGGCAGGATAATGTGACTGATTACCTAATTTTTAAGACCCCATGTAAATAATATACATGTACCCACCATATCTGAGCAAATTAAATAAATGATTAAGTATGACTTATGATTATGATTATTATGATTAAAATGGAGGAAACGCCGGGATAACCTACCCTACCTGGGTATACCATGTTATTGTTGTATATCTAAACACAATCAAATACCAATAACCATTTGCCTCATTTTGTAGTTTTAGTGATTTAGTATTTTTCAAACTCGCAATGTATATCTCGATGTATCGTTCAAAACTCGGTTCAATGCTCCGCCTACAATATGGCAATGACTCCGAATGGCCTAATTACTCAACGTTCGTTAACCTCTATCGTCAGTCAGATGGTTTATTAATATATCGTGAACTTTTACAAAATATAGGTATATTTCGCGGGTTTTTTTGTGGTATCATTATCATCATCAACCGATAGAAGTCCACTGCTGGACATATGTCTCTTGTAGGGACTTCCACAGTCCACACGCCACGGTCTTGCGCCGCCGCCATCCAGCGGCTCCCTGCGACTCGTCTGATGTCGTCCGTCCACCTAGTCACTAGTGGGAGATCTTCTAACACTGCGTCTTCCGGTGCGAGGTCGCCATTCCAGCACCTTGAGACCCCAACGTCTATCGGTTTTACGAACAATAAGGAATACGACTTAGAAACTTACGAGAAAGAAAGAAACTCGTACCTGTTCAAAAGGGTTTCAATGAGATGTGCAGAATGCGGCAACGCTTCTATCAGCAAGTCTATCGGCAGTTCCGAAGCAACGCTGTGCAGCACCCCGGGGCCCAGCCTCGACAAAATGGCCGCTGCTTCTCGAAACTGCCTGCCCTCAGCCAATAGCAGCACTCGGCGTAGCGCTAGACGGGGAGAGGTGTACGTGTTCTTCTCTCTTTCCCTCTCCCGTCGAATTCTCTCTCTGCTTTCGTTCATGCTGGCTGATGCTTTGATATTTCTAGCCCATTATTCTGATGATGATGAGGTGATGTGGAGTTTGAAATCTGCGAGAAAAAAACGAATAATTAAATTTTAGCTTAGCTGTATACAAGAAGCGATTTTATCAAGACTTTATTTATTTATTTATAGACTAGCGCTTGGCTGCCTGGTGGCAAGTGATGATGCAGCCTCAGATGGAGCGCGCTTGCCTAAAAGATGCCTATTTACTCTTGTCTTGAAGGTAACCATATTATAATTCGGTGGGAAAACTGATGCTGGAAGGGTGTTCCAAATCTTGGCGGTTCGAATTAGAAATGAGGAGGCAAATCGCTTAGTACGTATCCGGGGAATTTTGACTACGTCCGGGTGCAGGCCTTGGTGATGCTTTGCGGTACGATAGTAGAAAAGTGAAGGAGGAACCAGGTTGACTTCATCGAAGTTTAAGGAGAGCTATGACATGTTGAAAATTTCTGGAAGTAGAAATCAATTGTAGAAAGGTATTCCGAACCAGTGGTAGATGTATCCGACTATTCGTAAGTACCTACTTGTAAAAGTTTATACGAATAAAAAAGATTCAAATTCAAATTCAAATTCAAATTTCTTTATTGCGAATATGGGTAAACAGTGCAGATATTACAAAACAAAAAGGTACAGCCAATATATAATAGGCAATAATAGGTAATAGGTATTTTTATTTTATTTTTATTTATTTTTTGTGAGCAAAATAGGGAACCTCTAGAGCTTTCTAGGTTATGTGGTTTGGACTGGGCGTCGCGTTGATGAGTCACTGGGCGTCGCGTTGATGAGTCAGGCAGTGAGTGAGTCGAGTGAGTGAGTTCTTTTATCTATCCATACTTCCATACTAATATTATAAATGCGAAAGTGTGTCTGTCTGTCTGCTAGCTTGTCACGGCCCAACGGTTTAACCGATTTTGATAAAAGTTGGTACAGTAGACGGCAGAAAGTAATGTACATCGACCTTTAGAATAAGGTAGCGGATTTGTAGATTACTGTCTCTGTCGTTGAGACCGACAAAACGTCACATAAGTATGAGGGACAGTGACAACGCTTTACAAAGCCGAAACGTCATTCCAAAGACCGATGTACATTACTTTTTGCCGCGTACTATACAGAGTTAGCTTACACACACCCCGGGGAAGGACATTCTAGGCTACTTTTTATCCCTGAAAATTAAAGAGTTCCCACGGGATTTTTATAAACCTAAATCCACGAGGACAAAGTCGCGAGCATCATCTAGTAGAAAATAAATAAAGAGGATTTTTATATTTTATGTTCGAATGTGTAGGTTTTGTCGCCGACGAGTCAGCAAGAAACTGCGCTAAATTAAAATTGCAAGATGCGTTTCTGCCTTGCAAGTTAAATTATTCCAAAAAAAAACTGGCCAAGTGCGTGTCAAGCTCGCGCATCGAGGGTTCCGTACCGTCATATTTTTTCGACATTTTACACGATAGATCAAAAACTGATTTAGAATGTACCTACAGGTGCCCTTTTTAAAAAATAAAATAAAATAAAATAAAAATCTTTTTTATTCGTATAAACTTTTACAAGCACTTACGAATAGTCGAATGCATCTACCACTGGTTCGGAATGCCTTTCATGTGATACCTCACTTGATATATGTAGTTATATTACTTTGAAAATTGAAAATAATAATTATTTGTTCATTAACACATTTTAATTTTTTTTGTGTGATGAAACCACTAATCCACGGTTTTCAGATTTACTCCTTTATACTTCTGCTATAAGACCTACCTACCTTTCATGATTCTAGGAGGTCAACGGGAAGTACCATATAGGTTTTCTTGACAGACACGAAAGACAGACAACGAAGTGATCCTATAAGGATTCCTTATGTCTTTTTGAGGTACGGAACCCTAAAAATGATGATGACTAAGTATAATCGTGATTCCGTTAACATTATGTGTGGCATGGGAGCGTAACGGAACGACGAACAAACACTGTGGTGCTACTAGCTATGAGAAATAATGCGATATCGTTCGCGTCATCTTATTTATAGGGCTGCCTCTACATAGCAATGATCTCTACGTGATGATACAAATGACTTCTACAGTGCGACAAGGCTCTCTTGGCACTTGAATGACATTGACAGGGGGGCGCTGTTGGCGAACAAAGGCTTAGAATGTTCAAACAACAACAAAGGGGACACTTGACGGCAACGTTAGTTCCGATTTTCGCCACGCGCCAAGATAGCGTTGTCGCACTGTATGTACACTAACTTATAGACGGTTCATTCCGAACAAATATTTGTGTGGACTCCAACTCGTTTTCGTCAATAGTGTCATAATAACTAAGTACTAATTTAGTTTACTGTAATGTTACGTTTTGATGAGGAAACCATTGCTCTAAGTCACACTTTGATGAGGACACCGTTGCTCTAAGTCACACTTTGATGAGAACACCATTGTCCTAAGTCACACTTTAATGAAGACACCGTTGCTCTAAGCCACACTTTAATGAGGACACCGTTGCCGTAAATTACACTTTGACAAGGACGACGTTTCCCTAAGTCACACTTTGATAAGGACACCGTTTTGTGATAAGTTACATTTTGATGAGGACACCGTTGCCCTAAGTGACACTTTGATGAGGAAACCGTTGCTCTAAGTCACACATTGATGAGGAAACCGTTGCTCTAAGTCAACGGCTTAGCTATGAGCTTGTTTTAGGATTAAGTACTTTTTTTACTATTTCTTCTTCTTATTTTGCTTTGTGGCTTTCAGTCGTGTTTTTATTTTTTACTAATTTATGATTTTGTCATTTTTGACAGCCCTGCAACAAAATGGTTTTCTGCTCATTGAAGTTAAATGAGAGATTGTACATACATTCTACACACAGAAGTTATTCTGTGTTTTTGTTTACGGTGAAGAGATAAAA